>NW_027514118.1:0-96936 GCF_048772815.1 Callospermophilus lateralis
GGGTGGGACTTGACTGTCTCTGGTTTGTTTCAGCTCTGGGTCACTGGCAGGCGGGCGGTCTCCAGCCACCCAATTGTGCGGTTGGTCGCCAGCGGGCAGGCGGTCTCCAGCCGCCCAGTCACGCGGGCAGCAGGTGGGCTGTCGCCGTTGGGTTGTCAATCTCTAGCCACGCAGTCTCACGCTCGGTTGCCGGCGGGCGGGCATTCCTCAGCCCCCCAGTCACTCAGGCAGTGGGTGGAATGTCATGTGCAGGCCTGCGGTCTCCAGCCGCCCAGTCACAAGGGCCTGCCTTCTAGTCCTTTGGTTTCTCCTGCTTGTCCTGGTTTCTTTTTCTAGACCAGTTTTCCCCTGAGTGATGCCTCTCGGCAGTTCAAACTGTACTCTGTGCCTGCCGTTTGTTGGGTGTGGAGGGTGTCTTTTGGGAACCCAGACACTCTATTGTTTTGATTTTTTCCACTTACCCCTCCCCCAGCACTGGCTATACACGTTTCGTTATGGCCACTGATGGTAGGGGGAGTCGAAAGTCAGGTGTCTCTAGTTTTTCTTGCGTCTTTATGCAGGCTTGCTCTGATTAACCCTCCCCCGGAAAGCCTAGGAGACATTTTATGCGAATTCCCCGCTGTATGAGAGATGAGCTGAGTAACACACATCTGTTTTATTGTTGCAATCTATTGGAGAGGGGCGGTGGTTACTTCAGATCTCAAAGATGGTGGCCGCTTGTTTCCTTGGTGGAGTTTCTTTTGTGGGGGATAGAACTATACCACTTTTTTCCCTGTCTGAATTCCCAAACTCAGCCCGGGGATCAGTGGGAGCTCAGCCGGCAGGATTCCACAGAATCCGCAGCAACATTTCTCCCTGCTTCAGGTCACTTCTCGGTGGTGCCCCGCCATCTGAAACAGCAGGCCTGGCTGCATGATTCAATCAGCCCGGATCTCTGATTGCACAGTTGGCTATTGGGAACCCCGGCACTCTATTGTTTTGATTTTTTTTTTCCGCTTGCCCCTCTCTCAGCGCTGGCTAGACAGGTTTTTTTCACCACTGATGGGATTGGGAGTTGAAAGTCAGGTGCCTCTAGTTTTCCCCTATCTTTATGCAGGCTCCCTCTGATAATCTCTCCCGCAGAAAGCCTAGGAGAGATTTGATGCAAATTCCCCGAAGTATGGGAAATGAGCTGAGTAACAGCACCTGTTTTATTGTTGCAATCTGTAGCGGAGTGGCTGTCGTTACTTCAGCTCACCAAGATGGTGGCCGTTGGTTTCCTTCGTGGAGTTTCTATTGTGGGGGTTAGAACTGTACCACTTCCTTCCCCATCTGAAACCCTGAACTCAGCCCAGGGCTCAGTGGGGACTCTACTGGCAGAATTCCACAGAATCTGCATCAACGTTTCTCCGTGATTATTGATCGCATCTCGGTGGTGCCCTGCTGTCTGTAGCCAGTGGACGGGTCGCGCGGATCAGTCAGACAGGATCTCCGGTCGCAGAGTTGGCTCATGTTTGGGACTCATTTACCGGACCTCAGTGCTAGAAATCCTTCTTCTAGGTTTCAGTGCACCCCCATTTTGCTGTAAGTTCCTAACAAGATAGTTTTTTGTCGTTCTTAGTCATTAGTCACCTGCGCAGTGGTGCGGTACACTGGGTATGATGCTCTCTATTCGCGGCCATCTTGCAATGTCAAAATATTATGATTTGTATGCACCATTCACTAAAGTTAGTTTTCAGTATTAGGAAACAAATATGTATTTCAGGTGGATGAATATTTCTGAGAATAATCTTGTGAAAAGTTCATTATAAATCCTCATACATGAATATGAATAATTTTAGGAAGTGTATAATAAGACACATATATTTCATATTTTGAAAAATCGGGAGAATATATATATATATATATATATATATATATATATATATATATATATATATACACACACACACACACAAACACACACACCGAGACATTAAAAAGTAGCAATATATATGCCAATCGAAATTCATCATTAAATATATAACATCCACTTATCGAAAAATATACATTTTACTGAAAATGGATTTATGCATAATGTTGGTCAACTAGGAAGCTCACCCATAGGTTGAATTTTCTGTTCCAACAGAGGTTAGGAGGAGTGATCTCTTCTCACAATTTTTATCTGCCATGTCAGCCACCTCAGAAGAATGTACATGTGATACCAGGTAGGATTCTATTTGTGCATATTAAAATACATGTGCTTAATAGGCTACAGAAAAAGGGAGAGAGGAATTCACATATTTGTTAATTTTAAAAACACATGGAGAACTATGTCAATAAACATTAATGGATGTCCAACTACATACCATGCCTTCTCTGAATTGCTGGTATTTGTATTCTTTTTGGGTTACTATTCTCCATCATATAAGGATTAGTAGTCAGAGTCTAGTAGGGTATGGGTTAGTGTCAGAGATTCAGTATTTCAAATGGAAAATAGGAAAGTAAACCCAATGTGTTTGCAAATATGTGCTACACAAAAATCTTCCCACTCACATTAAAAACAATCCCTTGATATTACCCTCACTGGAAGAAATACACAATTAGAGGATAAGAGTTAGAAAATCTGTGAATACATACCCGGAATGGAATATGCTGAGGAGTTCACAACCTTGGAGGTGGTAGATGAGTTTCCAAAAGTAAAAGACAAGGTAAACACTCCACAACATGGAGCTCTGAAGGCCTAAAGACTTCTTGAGATACTGCCTCTGAGTTGGGACACTTAAAATGTATGTTGTTGTCGGTAGCTTTAGCATCCTATGTAGTGAGACCATTAAAACTGGGTCAACATCTATGTGACCTGGAGGACATGGTATCTTATTTTCCAATTAAAATGAGGCAGCAGTGCTGAATTCTCACTTTGTGGGTAAACTGTGGCAACTGGGGGATAAGTGTCTCTCCGTGTGGACTGTGAAGCCATTTGGTCATACTCTACTTTTCGTGGTGATTCTTGCTGCTGCACTATGAGTTTGGTATTGGCTTAATGAAATACAAGGAGTTTAACTGGGACACAGTGCTGGAGGGAGTTCTGTCACGTGTGGTGGGACAGGGTCTCCAGGAGAATGCACCAACCAGGCTTATGTCCAACATAGCTTGCCCCCTTGACCATATCAACCTGATTCTGAACATTGCCCAGAAACCTATCCATATAACAAGATGCCTTTACATATAAGGGTCTGCTGGCTGCATCATGTCAGTCACAAGCCATTTGAATGCCAATGGCCAATCCACATGAAACCACCAGAGATGGTTTATCTCACACCTACCCACCTTTGCTGTAGGCCCACTACTCAGCAGGTTCCAACTTACTGGCATCTCTGTTCTACACCATTTTTGTGAAACCCAGTCAATCAAGGCACTTTCTCGTACACTCATGATCAGCAACAGGATCTCCAATGGTTTTCCAGTGCCACCTGGTAATGGGAATTTCAAAAATTTCATGGTATTTATCGAGCCCATTTTTTAAGGTTGAAGTTGGAGGCACTGAGGGTTTCATTTAATTCAGTAACCATTAAATGGTGAGGAAGCCAATTTCAATGAAAGCTCTGGAAGACTCTCACAGGCAAGGCTTCCCAAAGAGTTGCCAAATGGTCACATAAAGCCAGGCATATTGAGGTCTACAATGTAAAATCCTTGCGTGTTTTGACTCTCAACTATGGGTGCTAATTCTTTCAGAAAAAAATTATGTGATAACCTGGCTGAGATTCCCTGTGCTCTGTGGAAAGCCTTCCTGGGCACAGATCTCAGTTTCCAAGGGTGACTCTCATGCATGGCCTCCTAAAATCCCAACAGAACTCATGGCAATACCTCTCTGAGATCAGTTCCAGAACTCAGTCTCTAAGGGGAATCACACTAGAATTCAAGACCAGGTGGAGCCAGTCATATTTTTCAACAACCACACTAATAACCACAATTAAAACCAGAACACTTCCACATGGCCGTAATCTTCTTCCATATAGATACTCATTTTAACCTCTGGCTGGAGGTTTCCATGAGGGGCACAGCCCAAGACAGTGTCCAAAATAAGCTCCCTTGCCCCTCATTTGCTTAACGTTGGGGTGGCCTGAACACCTTCCTGTGAACCATGACTTATCAAATAGGCCTGCCGTTAATACTGCTCTGCTTCTCCAATTTGAGGACTACTGACTGTGGGGTTTAGATTCTTCATGTGAATTGGAATCATTGGAATCACCTATGGGCTAGCCTCTGAAGGGCTTTGAAGAACTCATTTGACCCAAAGGCACCCTATTCTCACTTGATAGAGGTCAGGAACCTTACAGAGGTAGGGAGAGACTTCATCCACAAAAACTGCTCTTTTGGCCATTTTGGTTTTGGATGAACACGTGGGATGTATAAGGTGCTGAGTATCTAACCACAGCCTCACACAGGGCCAAGAGGCTGTTTCAGAAACATCCATTTCCAAAGCAATTAAGCAAAGAGCCACAGGTGATGCCCATTAATTTCCATTTGAAAACAGTTTTCTTCAGGCTTCACAAATTAGTGTCCTGAGGTAAAGACCTTCCTGAAATTCAGGGCAACAGAACAATAGGTAAGCAAAAGGCCCAAAGAAGGGTTTCTCCACTGAGACTTTCCTGGTCCCACTGATATCTGAGTTTTCTTAGATTCTCGCCATTCCCTTCGGCTATCCAGTACATCACCATTTCACAGAGCTTGGAGGTGGTACATATCTTGGACACAAAACCATGAGGCTATTCTGGAGAGTTTCCAGAATTCAGGAAGAAAACAGAAACTACTGAGAGCAGATGTTGCCCTTCAATAAGACAAGCTGCAGTACATTTGTAAATTGGGCAGGATGAATGCTTGGAAGCTTTCTACTAGACAGGACACATCCATTGATGCATTCTCTTTTCTAATGTCTACAATCACGGACAGAGTGGGATACACAGACATAGAAGCACTCGCCTTGTCAAACGACTTACTGGAAACAGTCCACACCAATCCAAACAAAGAGCCTTTCCTACCTATTCTCAGAACATGAGACAAAACCACAAACCCACACACACACACTCAAAGGCACCTCCTTTGCTCAAGTAAGTCTGTGACTATCCATAGTGTCCTCAGAATGGTGGGCCATTGTATGTTCCCCCAAAATGGCCTGTCCTGTATCAGATCTGGTCTCCTTGGCCAACACTTTGAAGTTGTTAGGAGCCATGGGTGAGCCACTACCTGCTTTCCCAGGAAAAGCTCCTCTTCAGAGCTTTCCTGTCATTTGGCCATCATCACATCAGTAGGTACTAAGAAAGACTGACTCTGTTCTTGGTAAATCAAAACAAGTGAGACCACTGGGACTGGGACTGTGACTGGCTCTTGGTGCCTGTCTTCCAGGATCAAACGTCCAGAGAGTTCCATCACCAAGGCAGTGAGGTGAAGTCATTTCCTTCAGGAACTGAAAGAGGTCACTGACTTGGCAACCACTTTGTCCTAACAGTTACTTCTAAGGGTCCCATGAGATGGAGGCTGTCCCTACTTCCTGTCACACTTTCACAGTTAGAATGGTATACCAAGCATAGGTACCTGAGAACAGCTCTCCACACAGGCCTGGTTTGGTCCATCTTCTCTACATTAAGAAGGTAGAGGCTGATTCAGACACATCCCTTCATCCTGACCAGATAGTTTGCCATGGAAGATGTCTTTTGCTCTCTCAGGTCCTTCATAGCTTCCTTCATCATCTCAGGGGATCATTTCTGCATATACCTTTGATGTTCTCAGCAGGTGGAAGATCCCCTACATTCCTGTATTGTAAGACCAACTCTGTCCCTCCTCTTCTGTAAAGTTAGATTGAGGGAAAAGTGTATGTTTAGGGTTAATAACATGTTTGATTTGCGTTAGGAATCTTTCTGCCGGATGAATAATGGTATTTGGAGCCTGTGATATTTACAAAAATATATAGGTAAAATATAAGTATAAAACCAGAAATCTAGGTAAGATTGGAAGCCAGAAGGGAACTGGGCCCTTGAGTGGGATACTTAGGTTTGAATTATGTTCTGCACATGTGTCTCAGATAAATTGATATACAATGGCATAGGACCTTATACCTTGGATAATTGATTGTCGAAGAGAACATCGAGTCAAAAAACTATAGTCAGTAGCATTAGGAAGATAGTCAGTAGGTTTAGAAAGAAGAGTGAGTATAGGATTTGGACCAAAAGTTCTTTAGCAATAGGGTTTCGGGTAGAGAGTGAATGTAAATGTCAGCATATGTGAAGTGTCAGTCACAATGATGAACTGGGGGAAATATGTATGAAAGCAGGTATCAATAAAGATATTACCAAATCAGGCAAAGTATGAAGTGAGTGATAGGATTAGACATTTTCAACATGGTTGAGGTTGAATATATAATCTTAGGAAGAAACAAATATGTAGTCACCAATTTGATTTACATTTGAGAGCATTAGGCAACCTGGACATGGTTCTTTTTAGTAATCCACGCTCCCTTGGCATTTAGGCTTTGATACAATCATGAGTGTGACCTTCGTTTTTTGTGTCCAGAATATTCCTGTGATAAAATCTATATATAGATAAGGTGACATGAGTATTTCTTCCACCATTTCTGGGAGCAATATTTTGAAGACGTATAAATTAGTATTGAAGGGACAAAGAAGAGTACACTGTATCTATTAATATAGAGATAATGCATTAATAGACAATACTGTGAATAAAAAGCATAACTGGTTCCAACTTTAAATAATGGATTGAATTGAATCGTGAACATATAGAGAAAATCTTATATTGATATACATTTATTTATTCCAACCAGTTATACATCTAATGTTAATATTAATGTTATGGTTCATCATGAAGAGTGTGTGAGTTTAGCTTCGAAATTGATTATGGAAATTGAAAATAATGTATTTGGAAAGAAGTCTCATGAAAAGACCAGTCAAGTAACATGGAGGAATACATGTGTTCTGAAGCAAGAAGTGTTTGAAAGTGAAACAAATTCCTATATATTTTAAACTTGTGGAAGAAATACATATCCTATGATGTGCAAAAACTGAAGAAATAGTAATGTACCAGTGTTGGATTAAAATGAAGGTCAATATAGACATCATGTCCCATAGGAATCTACTGGCATTGATGTTTAACTGGGTCAGTTACTGTAGAAATATTAGGATTTGTAAACACCATTGATTGAAATTAGTTTTCAGTACTGGGAAATAAATATGTATTTCAGGTGGATGAATATTTCTGAGAATTATCTTCTGAAAAGTTGATTATAAATTTATATACATGAACATGAATGAATTTACAGAGTGTGTATAAGTCACATACCTTTCATATTTTGAGTAATCTGGAGTGTATATATATATATATATATATATATATATATATATATATATATATATTTTAAATAAACACAAATATACATTAAAAAGTATCAATATATATGCTAATCGTAATTCATCATGTAATATACATCATTCAAAGATGCAAAATATTTATTATACTGAACATGGATTTATGTATAATATTGTTCTACTGGGAAGCTTACACATAGTTTGAATTTTCAGTTCCCACAGCGTTTAGGAGGACTGATCTCTTCTCACAATTTGTATCTGCCAATTCAGCCAACTCATGAAAATGTACGTGTGATACCAGGTAGGATTCTGTATGTGCATATAAAAATACATGTGCTGAGTAGGCTACAGAGAAAGGGAGACAGGAATTCACATATTTGTGAACTTTATAAACACATGGAGGACTATTTCAATTAAAAATTGAGTAGATTTATAACACCTACCCTTAATCATGCAAAAGGGAAGTCCAACTGTACAGCATGCCTCCTCTGAACTGCTCGTATTTTTATTCTATTTGGGTATTATTCTTCATCATATTAGGATTAGTAGTCAGAGTATAGTAGGGTATGAGTTACTGTCAGGGATTCAGTATTTCGAATGGAAAATTGGAAATGGATCAATGTGTATGCAAATTAGTGTTACACAAAAATTTTCCCACTCTCATTTAGAACAATAACTTGACATTACCTTCACCCCAAGTAAGACACAATTAGAGAAAAAGAGTTAGAAAATCTTTGAATTCATACCTGAAATGAAAACTGCTCCGGATTTCACAACCTTGGAGATGGTAGAGGAGTTTCCAAAAGTAAGGGACAATGTAAAAACTCCACAAACATGAAGATTTGCCAGCCTAAAGACGTCTGGAGAAACTGCCTCTAAGATGGACAGTTGAAATATATGTAGTTTTCAGGAACTTTAGCTTTTTTTCTAGTAAGACCATCAAACGTCTTTATGCATCTCTGTGACCTGGAGGACATGGTTTATAATTTTCCAATGAACATGAAGCAGTAGTGCTGAATTCTCTCTTTGTAGGTGAACTATGGCCACTGGGAGCTATGTGTCTCCCCATGTGGACTGTGAAGCCATTTCATCATCCTCCACTTTTTATAGTGTCTCCTGCTGCACTGAGAGTTTTGTATTTGCTTCATGAAATACAAGGAGTTAAACTTGACCACAGTCCTGGAGGGAGTTCTGTCACATATGGTGGGTCAGGGACTGCAGGAGAATGCACCAACAGGACTTGTATACCACATAGGTTGCCTCCGTGACCATAGCAACCTGATTCTGAACATTGCCCTTAAACCTCTCCATATAACATGATGCGTTTACATACAATGTTCTGCTGGCTGCACCATGTCAGTCACAAGCCATTTGGAAGACAATGGCAGATCCACATGACCCCACCACAGATGTTTTAGCACACACTTAATCACCTCTGCTCTAGGCCCACTATTCTGCAGGCTCCAAATTACTGGCATCTCTGTTCTACACCATATTCATGAAAGCCTGTTAATCAAGGCACTGTCTGGTACACTCATGATCAGCAACAGGACATCCAAAGGTTCTTCAGTGCCACCTGGTCATTGGAATTTTAAATATTTCATGGTATTTATCTAGCCAATTTTCAAGGATGAAGTTGGAGGCACTGTTTATTTCAATTCATTCAGGAATCATTCAATGTTGAGGAAGATCATTTCAATGAAAGCTCTGGAGAACTCTCACAGGCAAGGCTTCCCAAAGAGTGGCCAAAAGGTCACATGAAGCCACGCCCATTGAGGTCTAAAATTGAGGTCCATGTGTTTTTTGACTATCAAATATGGCTGCCAAGTCTTTCAGAATTAAATCATGTGATATCCTGTCTGAGATTCCCAGTGCTCTGTGGAAAGCCACCGTGGGCATAGATCTCAGTTTCCAAGGGCGACTCTCATGCGCGGCCTCTTAAAATCCCCACACAATTTATGGCAATTCTTCTTTGATATGTGTTCCAGAACTCAGGCTCTAAGGGGAATGACACCAGAGTTCAAGCCCAGGTGGATCCAGTCATCTCTTCCAACTGCCACAAGAATGACCACAATTAAAACCAAAAGACACCCACATGGCCCTCATCTTCTTAAATATAGACATTCATCTTAACCTCTGGCTGGAGGTTACCATGCAGGATGCATCCCAAGAGAGTGTCCAAAATAATGTCGCTTGCCCCTCATTTGCCTAAAGTGAGGGTGACATGGACACCCTTCCTGTGAACCAGGAGTGATCAAATAGGCCTACCATTAATACTGCTCTCCTTCTCCAATTTGAGGCCTACTGACTCTCAGGTATAGATTCTTTATGTGATATGGAATCTTGAGAAAACACAAGCACCTCTGCAGGGATTTGAAGAACTCATTTGACCTAAAGGACTCCTATTCACACTTGATGGAGGTAAAGAACCTAACAGAGGAAGGCAAGAGACTCATCCACAATGAGTGATTTTTTGCCATTTTGGTTTTGATTGCACAAATGGAATCTATCTTTAGATCTACCATGTGCTGAGAATCTAAGCCACAACCTCACACAGGCCCAAAAGGCTGATTCGGACAAGTCCCTTTTCAAAGCAATTAAGCAAAGAGCCACATGTTATGCCCATTTATTTCCATTTGAAAACAGTTTTCTTCAGGCTTCACAAAGGGGTGGCCTGAGGCAAAGACCTTCTTGACATTCAGGGCAACATAACCATAAGTATGCAAATGAACCAAAGCAGGGTTTCTCCACTGAGAGTTTACTGGTCACACAGATATTTGAGTTTTCTAAGATGTTCCCATTCCCTACAGCTATCAAGCACATGGCCATGTCACAGAGCTTGGAGGTGGTACACATCTTGGACTCAAAACCATGGGCCTATTCTTGAGGTTTGCCGGAATTCAGGAAGAAAACAGGAACTTAGAAAGTTAGTAGGTGTTTCTTATGCATAAGACGAACCACAGTCAATTCCTAAATCGGGCAGGAAGAATGCTGGGAAGCATTCTACTAGACAGGACACATCCTTGATGCATTCTCTTTTCTAATGTCTACAACCACGGACAGAGTGGGAAACACAGACATAGAAGCACTCGCCTTGTCTAACGACTTACTAGAAACAGTCCACTCCAATCCAAACAAACTGCCTTTCCTACCTATTCTCAGAACATGAGACAAAACCACAAACTCACACCCACACCGACAAAGGCACCTCCTTAACTCAAGTAGGTCTGTGAATATCCAGAGTGTCCTCTGACTGGTGGACCATACTATGTTCCCCTGAAATGGCCTGACCTGTGTCAGATCTGGTCTCCTTGGCTAACTCTGTGAAGGTGTCAGGAGCCAGAGGTGAGCCACTACCTGCTTTCTCAGAAACGGCTCCTCTTTAAAGCTTTCCTGGCATTTGGCCATCCTCACATCAGTAGTTACCAAGAAAGACTGACTCTGTCTTTGGTAAATCCAAACAAGTGTGACCACTGGGACTGAGACTGGGACTGGCTATGGGTGACTGGCTTCATGAATCCCAAGTTCAGAGATTTTAATCACCAAGGAAGTGAGGTGAGGTCACTTCCTTCAGGAACTGAATGAGGTTACTACCTTGGCAACCACTTTGTCCTACCAGTGGCTTCCAAGTGTCACATGAGAAGGAGGCTGCCCCTACTTCCTGTTACACTTTCACAAGATAGAACGGTATATCAATCATAGGCGCCCTGGGACAGCTACCCACACAGGCTGGGTTTGGTCCATTTTCTCTACATTAAGAAGAGAGAGGCTGATTCAGTCAGAACCCTTCATCCTGACCAGGTTGTTTGCCATTGAAGATGACTTTTGCTCTCTCAGGTCTTTTATAGCTGCCTTCATGTTCTTCAGAGATCATTTATGCATGTACCTTTGAGGTTTTCATCAGGTGAAAGATCTCATACAACTCTATCCCTGCTCTTCTGTAAAGTTAGATTGATGGAACAGTGAATGGTTAAGGTTAACAACATGTTTGATTTGGGTTAGAAATCATTCTGCTGGATGAATGATGGTATTTGGAACCTAAAATATTTAAAAGAATATAGAGGTGAAATATAATTATGAAAACAGAAATCTATTTTAGATTCGAAGCCCAGAATGGCATTGGGACCTTGACTGGGATAATTAGCATTGAATTATGTTATGCACAGATGTCTAAGATGAATCTATAATCAATGGCATAGGATCTTCTACCTTGGATGATTGAATGTACAAGAGAACATCGAGTCAAACAGGGACAGTCGGTAGGATTAGGAAGATAGTCGGTAGGTATAGGAAGAAGAGTGAGTATAGTATTTGAAACAAAAGTTCTTTAGCAATAGGGTTTTGGTTAGAGAGTGAATATTTGTCAGCACATGTGAAGAGTCAATCACAATGATGAACTTGGGAAATATGTAGGAAAGCAGATATCAATAGAGACATTACAAAATCAGGCAAACTATAAAGTGATAGGATTAGACTTTTTCAAAGGGTTCAGGTTGAATATATAATCTTAGGAAGAAACACATATGTAGTCACGAATAGGATTGACATTTGAGAGAATTAGGCAATGTGGACATGGATGTTTTTAGTAATCCATGCTCACTTTCCATTTAGGCTTTGGTACAATAATAAGTGTGACCTTTGCATTTGGTGTCCAGAATATTACTGTAATAAAATGTATATGTAGATCAGGTGGCATGCGTATTTCTTCCACCATTTCTGGGAGCAATATTGTGAAGACGAATAAATTAGTATTGGGGGTACAAAGAGGCGTATGCTGTGTCTATGAATATAGAGATTATGCATACATAGATCATACTGGGAAAAAATATAACTGGTTCCAATTAAATAATGGATTGAATTGATATCTGAAAATATATAGGAAATCTTATATTGATATACAATCATTCATTCCAAAGAGTTATACATCTAATGGTAATCTTAGAGTTATGGTTTATAATGAAGGGTGTGTGAGTTTTGTTTCAAAAGTGATTACGGAAATAGAAAATAATGTGTTTGGAAAGAAGTCTCATGAGAAGACCAGTCAAGAAACATGGAGGAATACATGTGTTCTGAAGCAGAAAATGATTGAAAGTGAACCAAATGCCTATAAACTTCCTAACTTGTGGAATAAATATATATCCTATTATGTGCATAAACTGAAGAAATAGTAATGTAACAGTGTTGAATAAAAATGAACTTCAAAATACACATCATGTTCCATAAGGAATCTACTTGCATTGATGTAAACCTAGGTCAGTTAGTGTAGAATGGAAAATTGCAAAATAAATCCAATCTGGAATGGGAAATTCTCAGGAGTTCACAACCTTGGATATGGTGGAGGAGTTTCTCAAAGTAAGGGACATTGTAAACACAACACAAACATGGAGCTCTGCTGGCCTAAAGACTTCTTGAGAAACTGGCTAAGAGGTTGGGCACTTAAATTTATATTGTTGTCTGGAGCTATAGCTTCTTTTGTAGTGAGACCATCAAAGCTGGGTGTGCATCTATGTGACCTGGAGGACATGGTATCTTATTTTATAATGAACATATGGCAGCAGTACTGAATTCCCTCTTTGTAGGTAAACTGTGGCCACTGGGGGCTAAGTGTCTCCCCATGTGGACTGTGAAGCCATTTGTTCATTCTCCATTTTCGTGGTGTTTCTTGCTGCTGCACTGGGAGTTTGGTATTTGCTTAACTAAATACAAGGAGTTCAACGGGGACAAGTGCTGGTGGCTACCCCTACTTCATGTGACACTTTCACAAGTTGGAATGGTATATCAACCATAGGCACCCGGGAACAGCTCTCCACACAGGCCATGTTTGGTCCTTCATATCTGCCTACATCTTCTCCAGGGGTCATATCTGCATGGACATTTGAGGTTCTCAGCAGGTGGAAGATCCCCTATATTCCTGTATTGTAAGACCAACTCTGTCCCGCTCTTCTGTAAAGTTAGATTGAGGGAACAGTGTATGGTTAGCATTAATAACTTGATCAATTTGAGTTAGGAATTATTCTGAGGGATGAATAATGATATTGGGAATCTGCTATATTTATAAGAACATAGAGGTGAAATATATGTATGAAAACAGAAATCTAGGTAAGATTTGAAGCCCAGAAGGGAATTGGGCCCTTGATTGGGATACTTAGCATTGAATTACCTTCAGCAGAGATTTCTTGGATAAATCAATATACAATGGCATAAGACTTTGTACCTTGGATGATTGAATTTAGAAGGGAACATCAACTCCAAAAGGGATAGTCGGTAAGATTAGAAAGACAGTCGGTAGTTTTCGGAAGAAGTGTGAGTATAGAATTTGGAAAAAAAAAATTCTTTAGCAACAGGGTTTCGATTAGAGAGTGAATGCCAATGTCAGCACATGTGAAGAGTCATTCACAATGATGAACTAGGGAAAAAATGTAGGAAAGCAAATATCAAGGAAGACAATAGGAAATTAGGCAAAGTACAAAGTGATTGTTAGGATTAGACATTTTCAACAGGATTGAGTTTGAATATATAATCTTAGGAAGAAACAAATATGTAGTCACCAAAGAATGACATTTGAGAGCATTAGGCAACCTGGACATGGATGTTTTTAGTAATCCATGTTCACTTTCCATTTAGGCTTTGTAAAATCATAAGTGTGACCTTTGCAGTTTTGTCAAAAATATTACTGTGATAAAATGTATATGTAGATCAGGTGACATGAGTATTTCTTCCACCATTTCCGGGAGCAATATTGAGAAGACGTATAAATTAGTATTGGGGGTACAAAGAGGTGTACACTGTGTCTGTGAATATAGAGATAATGCATGAATAGACCATACTGTGAATAAATAATATAACTGGTTCCACTTTAAATAATTCATTTAATTGATATCTGAAAATATACAGGAAATCTAATATTGATATAAAATCATTCATTCCAACCAGTTATACATCTAATGGTAATATTAGGTTATGGTTTATCATGAAGGGTGTGTCTGATTTTCTTCAAAAGGATTATGGAAATCGAAAATAATGTGTTTGGAAAGAAGTCTCAAAAAATCCAGTCAAGAAACCTGGAGGAATACATGTGTTCTAAAGCAGGAAGGGATTTAAAGTGAACCAAATGCCTCTAAATTTGTGAACTTGTGGATGAAATATATATGCTATGATGGGCTAAACGTGAAGAAATAGTAATGTAGCAGTGTTGAATAGAAATGAAGTTCAAAATAGACATCATGTCCCATAGGAATCTACTTGCATTGATGTTAAACTGGGTCAGTTAATGTAGAAATGTTAGGATTTGTATGAACCATTAACTGAAGTCAGATTTCAGTAATGGGAAACAAATATGTATTCAAGGTGGATGAATATTTCTGAGAATAATCTTCTGAAAAGTTGATTATAAATCCACATACATGAACATGAATGAATTTAGGGAGTTTATATAATACACATATATTTCATATTTTAGAAAACTTGGAGAGTCACACACACACACACACACACACAGACACATGCACAGACATTAAAAGTAGCAATATATATGCCAATCGCATTTCATCATGAAATATATATAATCCACATATCGAAAAATATTCATTTTGCTTAACATGGATTCATGTATAATGTTGTTCTACTAGGAAGCTGACATAGGTTGAATTTTCAGTTTCAACAGCGTTTAGGAGGAATGATCTCTACTCACAATTTTTATCTTCCAAGTCAGTAGCCTCAAAAGAAATTATGTGTGATACCAGGTAGGATTCTATATGTGCGTATAAAAACACATGTGCTGAATAGGCTACAGAGAAAAGGAAACAGGAAGTCACATATTCGTTACCTTTAAAAACACATGTAGAACTATTTCAATTAAAAATTGACAATTTTTATAATACCTACCCTTTATCATGCAAAAGGCAAGACCTAGTATACACCATGCCTCCTCTGAACTGCTTGTATTTCTATTCTCTTTGGGTTATTTTTCTTCACCATATTAGGATTAATCGTCAAAGTCTAGTAGGGTATGGGATAGTGTCAGAGATTCAGTATTTTGGATGGAAAATAGGAAAATGAATCCAATGTGTAAGCAAACATATGCTACACAAAAATCTTCCAACTCTCATCAAGAACAATGCCTTGTCATTACCTTCGACCCTAGTAAAACACAATTAGAGGAGAAGAGTTAGAAAATCTGTGAATTCATATGTGGAATAAAATATACTCAGTAGTTCAAAAAATTGGAGGTGGTAAAGGAGTTTCCAAAAGTAAGGGAAAGTTTAAACAGTCCACACACATGGAGCTCTGCTGGCCTAAAGACTTCTAGAGAAAGTCCCTCTGAGGTTGGGCACTTGAAATATATTTTGTTGTATGGAGCTTTAGCTTCCTTTGTAGTGAGACCATCAAAGATGGGTCTGCATCTATGTGACCTGGAGGACATGGTTTCTTATTTTCCAATGAACATGAGACCGTAGTGCTGAATTCTCTCTTCCTAAGTAAACTGTGGACACTGGAACCTAAGTGTCTCCCCGTGTGAACTGTGAAGCCATTTGGTCATCCTCCACTTTTCGTGGTGTTTCTTGCTGCTGCACTGGGAGTTTGGTATTTGCATCACGAAATACAAGGAGTTCAACTGGGACACAGTGCTGGAGGGAGTTCTGTCACGTGTGTATGGTCAGGTTCTGCAGGAGAATGCACCATCCAATATTCTATCTCTCATTGTTTGCCCCCGTGTCCATAGCAACCTGATTCTGAACATTTACCTGAAACCAAACCATATAACAATTTGCCTTTACATATAAGGGTCTGCTGGCTGCACCTTGTGAGTCACAAGCCATTCTATATAAATGCCACATTTTTAATCCATTCATCTAATGAAGGGAATCTAGGTTGGTTCCACAGTCTTGCAATTGTGAATTGTGCTGCTATGAACATCGATTTATCAGTATCTCTGTAGCATGCTCTTTTTAGTTCTTTAGGGAATAGACCGAGAAGGGGAATAGGTCAAATGGTGGTTCCATTCCCAGCTTTCCAAGAAATCTCCATACTGCTTTCCAAATTGGCTGCACCAATTTGCAGTCCCACCAGCAATGTACAGGTGTGCCCTTTTCCCCACATCCTCGACAGCACATGATGGCGTTTGACTTCATAATGGCTGCCGATCTTACTGCAGTGAGATGGTATCTTAGGGTGGGTTTGTTTTGCTTTTCTCTGACTGCTAGAGATGGTGAGCATTTTTTCATGTACTTATTGATTGATTGTATGTCCTCCTCTGAGAAGTGTCTGTTCAGGTCATTGGCCCATTTGTTGATTGGGTTATTCATTTTCTTATTGTTTAATTTTTTTGAGTTCTTTGTATACTCTGGATATTAGGGCTCTATCTGAAGTGTGAGGAGTAAAGATTTGTTCCAAGGATGTAGGCTCCCTATTTACCTCTCTTATTGTTTCTTTTGCTGAGAAAAATGTATTTAGTTTGAGTAAGTCCCATTTGTTGATTCTAGGGATTAACTCTGGTGCTATGGGTGTCCTATTGAGAAATTTGGAGCCCGACACCACAGTATGTAGATGGTGGCAAAAGTTTTCTTCCACCAGATGCAGTGTCTCTGATTTGATATCAACCTCCTAGATCTATTTTGAGTTAACTCTTGTGCATGGTGAGAGGAGGGGATTCAGTTTCATTTTGTTACATATGGAATTCCAGTTTTCCCAGCACTATTTGTTGAAGATGCTATCCTTCCTCCATTGCATGCTTTTAGTCCCTTTATCAAATATAAGATAGCTGTAGTTTTGTGGATTGGTTTCTGTGTCCTCTATTCTGTATCACTGGTCCACCCGCCTGTTTTGTCACCAGTACCATGCTATTTTTGTTACTATTGATCTGTAGTATAGTTTGAGGTCTGGTATCGGTATACTGCCTGATTCACACTTCCTGCTTAGAGCTGTTTTTGCTATTCTGGGTCTTTTATTTTTCCATATGAATTTCATAATTGTTTTATCTATTTCTACAAGAAATGACCTTGAGATTTTGATTGGCATTGCATTAAACCTATAGAGAACTTTTGGTAATATCGTCATTTTGATGATGTTAGTTATGCTTATCCATGAACAGGGTATATTTTTCCATTTTCTAAGATTTTCTTCTATTTCTCTCTTTAGGGTTCTGTAGTTTTCATTGTATATGTCTTTCACCTCTTTTGTTAGGTTGATTCCCAAGTATTTTATTTATTTTTTTGATGATATTGTGAATGGACTGATTGTCCTCATTTCCATTTCAGAGGATTTGTCGCTGATATACAAAAATGCCTTTGATTTATGCGTGGTGATTTAATATCCTGCCACTTTGCTGAATTCATTTATTACCTCTAATAGTTTCTTTGTAGACCCTTTTGGGTCTGCTAGGTATAGAATCATGTCTTTTGCAAATAGCGATAATTGGAGTTCTTCTTTTCCTATTTTAATGCCTTTAATTTCTTCAGTCTTTCTAATTGCTCTGGCCAGTGTTTCGATAACTATGTTGAACAGAAGGGGTGAGAGAGGGCATCATTGTCTTGCTCCAGATTTTAGGGGGAATGCCTTCAATTGTTCTCCATTCAGAATGATGCTAGCCTGAGGCTTAGCAAAGATTGCTTTTACAATATTGAGGTATGATTCTGTTATCCCTAGTTTTTCTAGAGTTTTGAACGTAAAGTGATGCTGTACCTTGTCAAATGCTTTTTCTGCATCTCTCGAGATGATCATATGGTTCTTATTTTTAAGTCTATTGATGTGATGAATAACATTTATTGATTTCCGTATATTGTACCAGCCTTGCATCCCAGGAATGAATCCTACTTGATTATGGTGCACATTTTTTTTATATATATATGTTTTTGTGTCTGATTCGCCAGAATTTTTTTGAGGATTTTTGCATTTTTCCTGAAATACCTTGAAAAGTATTGGTTTTTGTTCTTCTTTAAAGGTTTTGTATAATTCTGCTCTATACCCATACGGTCCTGGGCTTTTCTTAGTTGGTAGTATTTTGATGGTTTCTTCTATTTCCTCAATTGATATTGGAATGTTTAAGTTGTCTATATCCTCCTGACTCAATCTGGGCACATCATATGACTTAAGAAATTTATCAATGCCTTCACTATATTCTATTTTATTGGAGTATATTAATTCAAAATAATTTCTGATTTTCTTCTGTATTTCTGAAGTGTCTCTTGTTATATTTCCTTTTTCATTTCATATGCTAGTAATTTGAGTTCTCTTTCTTCTTCTCTTTGTTAGCATGGCTAAGGGTCTGTCGATTATATTTATTTTTTCAAAAAACCAATGTATTGTTTTGTCTATTTTTTTAATTGTTTCTTTTGTTTTGATTTCATTAATTTCTTCTCTGATTTTAATTATTTGTTGCCTTCTACTTCTTTTGCTGTTGTTTGCTCTTGTTTGTCTAAGATTTTGAGATGAAGTATGAGATCATTTATTTGTTGGTTTTTTCTTTTTCTAAGGAATGAACTCAAGCAATGAATTTTCCTCTTGGAACTGCTTTCAATGTGTCCCATAGATTCCGATATATTGTGTCTGTGTTTTCATTTATCTCTAAGAATTTTTTAATTTCTTCCTTGATGTCTTCTATAACCCATTGATCATTCAGAAACCTATTGTTCATTCTCCAAGTGATAAATGATTTTTCCTTCCTTTTTTTATTGTTGATTTTTAATTTCATTCCATTATGATCAGATAAAATGCATGGTATTATCTCTACTCCTTTTTATTGTCTAAGAATTGCCCTGTGACATAATATATGATGTATTTTTGAGAAGGATCCATGTTCTGCTGAGAAAAAAGTGTAACTTCTTGATGATGGGTTGTATATTGTATATATGTCAATTAAGTCTAGGTTATTAATTGTGTTATTGAGTTCTATAGTTTCCTTATTCAACTTTTGTTTGGAAGATCTGTCCAGTGGTGAGAGAGGTGTGTTCATGTCTCCCATGATTACTGTATTGTGGTCTATTAGACTCTTGAAATTGAGAAGAGTTTGTTTGATGAACAAAGCTGCACCATTGTTTGTGGCATATATATTTATGATTGTTATGTCTTGTTGGCGTATGGTTCCCTTGAGTAGTATGTAGTGTCCTTCTTTATCCCTTTTGATTAACTTTGGCTTGAAATCTATTTTATTTGATATGAGTATGGACACTCCTGCTTGTTTCCGAAGTTCATAAGAGTGATACGATTTTTCCAAGTATCACCCTCAGTCTATGTATGTCTTTTCCTATAAAATGCGTCTCCTGTAGGCAGCATTTTGTTGGTTCTTGTTTTGTGGTCCATTCTACTAGCCTGTGTCTCTTAATTGGTGAGTTTAAGCCATTAAGATTTTTGGTTATTATTGAGATATGGGTTGTTCTTCCAGCCATATTTGTTTATTTATGTTACTAAACATAGTTTGTTTTCCTCTTTGATTATTTTCCCCCCTTTAATGTCCTACCTCCCACTGTTGGTTTTCATTGGTATTTTCCATTTCCACTTCCTGTAATGTTTTGCCGAGGATGTTTTGAAGAGATGGTTTTCTAGCTGCAAATTCTTTTCACTTTTGTTTATCGTGGAAGGTTTTAATTTCATCTTCCATCTGAAGCTTAATTTCGCTGGATACATGATAATTGGCTGGAACCCATTTTCTTTCAGTGTTTGAAATATGTTATTAAAGGATCTTCTAGCTTTCAGAGTCTGTGTTGAAAGATCAGCTGTTATCCTGGTTGGTTTACCACTAACTATAATCTGCTTCCTTTCTCTTGTAGCTTTTAAAATTCTCTCCTTATTCTGTATGTAGGGTATCTTCATTACAATGTGTCTAGGTGTGGATCTCTTATGATTTTGCACGTTCGGCATCCTGTAGACTTTTAGGATTTGGGATTTTGTCTCATTCTTCAAGTCTAGGAATTTTTCTCCTATTATTTCATTGAATAGATTGCTCACTCCTTTGGTTTGGACCTCTATACTTTCCTGTATCCCAATGACTCTTATGTTTATTCTCTTTATGTTATCCCATATTTCTTGCAGTTTTGCTCATGGTTTCTTAACAGTCTTGCTGAGCTGTATATGTTCTTTTTGAGTTGAAATACTTTGTCTTCATTGTCTGATGTTCTATCTTCTAAGTATTCTGCTCTGATGGTAGTATTCTCAATTGAGTTTTTAAGATGGTTCATTACTCCCTGCGTTTCTAAGATTTCAGTTCGTTTGTTTTTTATAACCTCTATCTTCCTGTATAGTTGATCTTTGCTACTTGGATTTTTTGATGTAATTCATTGTTGAAGTGATCTTTCATTGACTGATTTTTGCTGTCTAATGTCTTCCTTGAGATTCCAGATCACCTGAAGCATGTATATCCTGAATTCTTTATCTGACATTCCATATGCTGCATCTATTACCTCTTCTAAAGTTGAGTTGACCTGCATTGCTTGTGGTCCTTTCTTTCCTTGTCTTTTCATACAGCTTGCGTTTCTTTCTGCTTGGTGAAACTGTTGTGTTTTTGTAATTTTCCCCCTGTATATTTATATTGCTCTTGTATTGTGGAAAATTCTCCATTGCAGGTGCGGTTGGTGGCTGTGCTGCTCCTCCAATTGGGGTGATCTGTACACCATGCTGACCGGCCGCTAGGCCTGTTCTGCTGGTTGGTCGTACGTCTGCCTACCTTGCAGGCATGGGTGTCGGCTCTGCTCTGCCCCTACTCCAATTGGGGTGACGTGACTACCACGCCGGTGGGTCGCTGGGCCTGTTCCAGGCACAGGTGGCAGCTCTGCTCTGCACCTCTGGCTTTATGACAAAATGAGAGAGACTCAGATGTTTGTGACTCACTTTCTTTACCAGGAGACCAACTATTTCTCTTGCCGCTGGTATCGATGAAGTTATCTCCTCCACTGCTTTGTGATCACATCAGATGTCTGCCATGTTGGTATCCCATGTAAATGGCAGCATTTCATTCCCTTTGTCGGGTGACCAAAGCAACGGGGGAGTCCTTACCGGCCCTCACAAGCCCCGTCTCAATCCTGTTGCCACTGTCTATGAAGGCTCAGTTGGCATTTACCTCTACAGTATTCAGCAGGACCCAGACCAAGAAACAGTTTCCGCAGGTTCTTTAGCCCTGGGCCAGAGCAGTTCCGGGACCCGGAATTCAGCCGCTCCGGGCTCGGTGTATGTTCTGATAGGAGAACGATCCAAGAAGCAATTTTCATGGGTTCTTTAGCACTGACCCTGAGTAATTTGTCTGCAAGATGAAGGCGAATGGCAGCCTGAAATTACCTATTCTGTATCTGAATGAGCTGTGATCAGTCGAAAACAGGGATGGTGACATCAGCTCTCCAAGATGGTGACCGCTATCTTCCTCTGTGGTCTCACCGGTGTGGAAAACCGAATTGGACCGCTTCCTTCCCCCATTTCAAACCCAGAATTCAGCACTGAGCACAGTGATTGCCCAGATGGCAGGAGCCCGCATAATCCACAGACTGTATCTTTGTGTTGCTCTCTCGTCGTTTCCCAGCGCGCATTGCAGACACTAGCCGTGGGGCAATTTGCTAAATAAGCAGCGTGACCCTCCGTGAGGACAAATTGCTGGTGTTTGAGTCCCCGTAGCTGGTCCTTGTGCAATGGAAATCCTTCCTGTAGGTTTTGGAGCACACCAATTTTCCTGGAAATTTCTAATAAGATAGATTTTAGCCGTTCTAACTCGTCCTTCTCCTGCAAAGTGACGCGGTACAGGTGGGTAATGAACTCCCATCGGTGCCATAATATGATCCCCTGAAGTTAGTTTTCAGTACTAGGAAAAAACATGTATTTCAGGTGGAAAAATATTCCTGAGAATAATCTTCTCAAACGTTGATTATAAATCCAAATACATGAATATGAATGAATTTAGTTAGTGTATAATAAGACACATATATTTTATATTTTGAATAATCAGCAGAGTGAATACACACACACACACACACACACACACACACACACACACACACCTAAATACAGACATTACAAAGTAGCATTATGTATGGCAATCGAAATTCACCATGAAATATATATCATCCACAGATCCAAAAATATTGATTTTACTAAATATGGATTTATGTTGTTCAACTAGAAAGCTCACCCATAGGTTGAATTTTCAGTTCCAACAGCATTTAGAAGAAGTGTTTTCTTCTAACAATTTGTATTTGCAAAGTCAGTTACCTCACAAATATGTACGTGTGATACCATGTAGTATTCTATATGTGCATATAAAAATGCATGTGCTGAATCAACTACAGAGAAAGGGAGACAGGAATTCACATATTTGTTAACTTTAAAAACACATAGAGAACTATTTTAACTACAAATTGACAAGATTTATAACACCAACCCTTTATCATGCAAAAGGAAAGTACAACTATACACCATGCCTCCTCTGAACTGGTTGTATTTCTATTCTGTGTGGGTTATTTTACTCCATCATATTAGGATTAGTAGTCAGAGTCTAGTAGGTTTTGGGTTAGTGTCAGGGATTCAGTATTTCGAATTGAAAATAGGAAAATAAATTCAATATTTATGCAAATATGTGATACAAAAAAATGTTCCCACTCTCATCCAGAACAATGCCTTGACATCATCTTCGCTTAAAGTAAGACACAATTAGAGAACATGATTTACAAAAATCTGTGAATACATATCTGGAATGGAATATGCTCAGGAGTTCATATACTTGGAGGTGGTATAGGAGTTTCCAAAAGTAAGGGACAGGGTAAACACTCCACAAACATGGAGCTCTGCTGGCCTAAAGACTTTTGAGAAACTGCCTCTGAGTTTGGGCACTTGAAATATATGTTGCTGTCAGGAGGTTTAGCTTCCGTTCTAGTTAGACCATCATAACTGGGTCTGCATCTATGTGACCTGGAGGACATTGTTTCTTATTTCCCAATGTACATGAGGCAGCAGTGCTGAATTTTTTCTTTGTAGGTAAACTGTAGCCACTGCGCGCTAAGTGTCTCCTCGTCTTTACTGTAAAGCCATTTTTTCATCCTCCATTTTTTGTGGTGTTTCTTGCTGCTGCACTGGGAGTTTGGTATCTGTTTCTTGAAATACAAGGAGTTCCACTGGGACAAAGTGCTGGAGGGAATTCTGTCACATGTGGTGGGTCAGGGTCTGCAGGAGAATGCACCAAGCAAGCTTCTTTCCCACAGAGCTTGCCCCATTGACCATAGCAACCTGATTCTGAATATTGTCCTGAAACCTCTCCATATAACAAGATGCTTTTACATACAAGGGTCTGCTGGATGCAAAATGTCAGTCACAAGCCATTTGGAAGCCAATGGCAGATAAACATGGCCTCACCACAGATGTTATTTTAGACACCTCCCCACTACTGCTCTAGGCCAACTACTCAGCAGGCTCCAAATTACTGGAATCTCTGTTCTACAGCATTTTCGTGAAACCAAGTCAATCAAGGCACTGTCTGGTATACTCATAATCAGCAACAGGAATCCAAAGTTTCTCCAGTGCCATTTGGTCAAGGGAATTTCAAAAATTTGGTGGTATTTATCTAGCTATTTTTTAAGGATGAAGTTGGAGGCACTGTGGGTTTCCAATCATTCAGGAACCAGTAAATGGCGAGGAAACTCATTTGAATGAAAGAAATGGAGAACTATCACAGGCAAAGCTTCCCAAAGTGTGGCCAAAAGGTCACATGAAGCCAGGCTCATTGAGGTCTACAATGTGAGCTCCATGTGTGTTATGACTCTCAACTATGGCTGCCAAGTCTTTAACAATAAAATCGTGTGATATCCTGGCTGAGATTACTTATGCTCTGTGGAAAGCCACCCTGGGCCTAGATCTCAGTTTCCAAGGGCGAATCTCGTGTGTGGCCTCCTAAAATCTCAACACAATTCATGGCAATACTTCTCTGAGGACAGTTCCACAACTCAGTCTCTAAGGGGAATCACACCAGAGTTCAAGCCCAGGTGGAACCAGACATTTCTTCCAACCGCCACACAAATGACCACAATTAAAAACAAAGGACTCCCACATGGCACTCATCTTCTTCCATATAGACACTAATAATAACCTCTGGCTTGAGGTTTTCATGAGGGGCACAGACCAACACAGTGTTCAAAATAAGCACCCTCGCACCTCATTTGTCACAAGTCAGGGTTGCCTGGACACCCTTCCTTTGAACACGGAATGATCATAGAGCCCTGCCTTTAATACTGCTCCACAATTCCAATTTGAGGCTTACTGACTGTGGGATTTAGATTCTTTATGTGAACTGGAGTCATGAGTAATCACAAGCACCAGTGGGCTAGACTCTGCAAGGCTTTGAAGTACTCATTTGATGCAAAGGATCCCTATTCTCACTTGATGGAGATCAGGAACCTTACAGAGGAAGGCGAGAGACGTAGTCCACAATAAATGCTTTTTGGACATTTTGGATTTGGGTGCACACATGGGATCTTTCTTTAGGTCCATTAGGTGCTGAGTATCTAAGCCACAGCCTCACACAGGGCCAAGTGGCCAATTCAGACACATCCCTTTCCAAACAATTAAGCAAAGAGCCCCAGGTGATGCCCATTCATTTCCATTTGAAAACTGTTTTCTTCAGGCTTCACAAAGGCGTGGCCTAATCAAAGACCTTCCTGTTATTCAGTGCAACAGAAGAATAGGTATGCAAAAGGCCCAAAGCAGGGTTTCTCCACAGAGACTTTACTGGTCACATTGATATCTGAGTTTTCTGAGATGCTCCAATTCCCTTCAGCTATCCTGTACATGGCCATGTCCCAGAGCTTGGAGGTGGTACATATCTTGGACACATAACCATGAGCCTATTATGGTTTGTGGCCAGAATTCAGGCAGAAAACAGGAACTTAGGAAGACAGTAGGTGTTGCCCATCCAGAAGGCAAGCCAAGTCCATCTATAAATTGGGAAGGATGAATGCTGGGAAGCTTTCTACTAGACAGAACACATCCATTGATGCATGCTCTTTCTAATGTCTTCATCCACGAACACAGTGGGATACCCAGACATAGAAACACACTCCTTGTCAAACGACTTTCTAGAAACCATCCACTCCAAAATGAACATACTGCCTTTCCTACCTATTCTCAGAAAATGAGACAAGACCACAAACTCACACCCAACCCACAAAGGCACCTCCTTCCCCCAAGTAGGTCTGTGACTATCCGGAGTGTCCTCTTACTGGTGGGCCATACTATGTTCCCAGAAATGGCCTGTCCTGTCTCAGATCTGGTCTCCTTGGCCAACTCTGTGAGGTTATTAGGAGCCAGCGGTGAGCCATTACATGGAGATGACTTTTTCTCTCTCAGGTCCTTCATAGCTGCATACATCTTCTCCAGGGATCATTTCTGTATGGACCTTTGAGGATCTTAGCATGTGGAAGATCTGCTACATTCCTATATTGAAAGACCAACTCTGTCTCTAATCTTCTGTAAAGTTAGATTGAGGGAACAGTGTATGGTTAGGATTAATAACATGTTCGATATGAATTAGGAATCATTCTGCAGGAATGATTGGGAAGCTGCAATATTTACAAGAAAATATAGGTGAAATATTAGTATGAAAACAGAAATGTAGGTAAGATTTGAAGCCCAGAAGGGCATTGGGCCCTTGATTGGGATACTTAGATTTGAATTATTTTCTGCAGAGATGTCTCAGATAAATTCAGTACAATGGCATAGGACCTTGTACGTTGGATGATGGAATGTTGAAGAGAACTTCTAGTCAAAAAGGGATAGTTGAAATTATTAGAAAGATATTCAGTTTCAGAAAGAAGAGTGAGTATAGGTTTTGGACAAAAGTTCTCCAGCAATAGGGTTTCGGATAGAGAGTGAATTTAAATGTGAGCACATGTGAAGAGTCAGTCACAATGATTAACTGGGGAAAATATGTCGGTAAGCAGATATCAATAGAGACATTAAGAAATCAGGAAAAGTATAAAGTGAGTGATAGGATTAGATATTTTCAACAGGGTTGAGTTTGAATATATAATCTAAGGAAGAAAAAAATATGTTGTCACAAATAGGATTGACATTTGAGAACATTAGGCAACATGTACATGGATGTTTTTAGTAATCCATGCTCACTTTTCAATTTAGGCTTTGGTACAATCATATGTTTGACCTTTGCATTTTGGGTCCAGAATATTACTGTGATAAAATGTATATGTAGATTGGGTTACATAAGTATTTCTTATACCATTTCTGAGAGCAATATTTTGAAGATGTATAAATTATTATTGGCGGTACAAAGATTTGTACTCTGTGTCTATGAATATAGAATTAATGCATGAATTGACAATACTGTGAATAAATAATATAACTGTTTCCACTTTAAATAATGGATTGAATTGATATGTGAAAATATACACAAAAACTTATATTGATATACAATCATTCATTCCAACCAGTTACACATCTAATTGTATAATTGCGTTATGTTTTATTATAAAGATTGTGTGAGATTTGCTTCAAAAGTGATTATAGAAATCGAAAATAATGTGTTTGGAAAGAAGTCTCATTAAAAGACCAGTCAAGAAACCTGGAGGAATACATGTGTTCTGAAGCAGTAAGTGATTGAAAGAGAAACAAATGCCTATAAATTTGTGAATTTGTGGATGAAATATATATCCTATGATGTGCATGAACTGAAGAAATATTAACGAACCAATGTTGAATAAAAATGAACATCAAAATACACACCATGTCCCATAGGAATCTAATTGCATTGATGTTAAACTTGGTCAATTACTGTAGAAATATTAGTATTTGTATGCACATTCACTGAAGTTAGTTTTAAGTACTAGAAAACAAATATGTAGTTCAGGTAAATGAATACTTCTGAGAATAATCTTGTGAAATTTTTATTATAAATCCACATACATGAACATGAATGAATTTCGGTAGTGTATATAAGACACATATATTTCATATTTTGAAAAATCTTGAGAGTGTGTATATATATATATAAAAACACACACCCAAAACCCACACAGAGATATTAAAATGTACCAATATATAAGCCAATCAATATTCATCATGAAATATATAACATCCACAGATGCAAAATAATTTATTTTACTGAGCATGGATTTATGTACAATGTTGTTCTCCTAGGAAGCTCACACATAGGTTGAATTTTCAGTTCCAACTGCTTTTAGGAGGAGTGATCTTTTCTCACAATTTGTATCTCCAAGTCAGCCAAGTCACAAAAATGTACGTGTGATACCAGGTAGGATTCTATATGTGCATATAAAAATACATGTGCTGAATAGGCTACAGAGAAAGGGCATATAAAAATACATGTGCTGAATAGGCTACATAGAAAGGGAGACAGGAATTCACGTATTTGTTAACTACAAAAACCCATGGTGAACTATTTTAATTAAAAATTGACTAGATTTATAACACCTACACTTTATCATGCAAAAGGCAAATCCAACTATACACCATGCCTCCTCTGAACTGTTTGTATTTCACTTCTGTTTGCATTATTTCTCTCCACCATATTAGGGTTAGTAGTCAGAGTCTAGTAGGGTATGGGTTAGTGTCAGGGATTCAGTATTTTGAATGTAAAATAGGAAAATGAATCAAATGTGTATGCAAATATGTGCTACACAAAATCTTCCTACTCTCATTCACAACAATACCTTGACACTATCTTTGCCCCAAGTAAGACAAAATAAAAGAAGAAGATTTAGAAAATCTGTGAATACATATCGGGAATGGAACATGGTTACGAGTTCACAATATTGGAGGTGGTAGAGGAGTTTCCAAAAGTAAGGGACATGGTAAATACTGCACAAATATGGAGATCTGCCAGCCTAAAGACTTCTGGAGAACCTGCCTCTGAGGTTGGCCACTTGAAGTATATGTTGTAGTCAGGACCTATGGCTTCCTTTCTAGTGAGACCACCAAAGCTGGGTCTCCATCTATGTGACCTGCAGAACATGGTTTCTTATTTTCCAAAGAACGTGAGTCAGCAAGGCTAAATTCTCTCTTTGTAAGCAAACTCTTGCCACTGAAGGCTAAGTGTGGCCCCGTGTGGACTGTGAAGCCATTTGGTCATCCTCCACTTTTCATGGTGTCCTTGCTGCTGCACTGGGAGTTTGGTATTGGCTTCAGGAAATACAAGGAATTCAACTGGGTCACAGTGCTGGAGGGAGATCTGTCACGTGTTGTGCGTCAGGGTCTGCAGGAGAATGCACCAACCAGGCTTCTATCCCACATAGCTTGCCCCCTTGACCATAGCAACCTGATTCTGAACATTGCCCTGAAACCTCTCCATTCAACAAGATGCCTTTACATACAAGGGTCTGCTGGCTGCACCATGTCAGTTACAAGCCTTTTGGCAGATCCACATGACCCCACCACAGAAGTTTTACCACAGACCTGCAAAACACTGCTCTAGGCCCACTACTCAGCAGACTTTAACTTATTTGCATCATTGTTCTACACCATTTTCATGAAACCCAGTCAATCAAGGCACTGTCTGGTACACTCATGATGAGCAACAGGAAATCCAAAGTGTATCCAGTGTCACCTGGTGATGGGAATTTCAAATTTTTATGATGTTTATCTAGCCATTTTTCAAGGATGAGGTTAGAGGCACTGTGGGATTTAATTCATTCTGGAAACATTAAAAGGTGAGAAAGCCCATTTCAATGAAAGATCTGGAGAACTCTCACAGGCAAGACTTCCCAAAGAGTGGCCAAAAGATCAAATGAAGCCAGGCCCATTGAGGTCTACAATGTGAGGTCCATGTGTGTTTTTACTCTCAACTATGGCTGTCAAGTCTTTCAGAATAAAATCATGTGATATTCTGGCTCAGATTCCCAGTGCTCTGTGGGAAGCCCCCCGGGCCTAGATCTCAGTTTCCAAAGGCCACTACCATGTGTGGCCTCCAAAAATCCCAACACAATTCATGGCAATACATCTCTGCAGTCATTTCCAGAACTCAGTCTCTAAGAAGACTCACACCAGAGTTCAAGCCAAGGTGGACCCAGTCATCTCTTCCATCAGCCAAACAAATGACCACAATTAAAACCAAAACACTCCCACATGGCTCTCAACTACTTCCACATAGACACTCATCATAACCTCTGGCTGGAAGTTTCCATGAGGGGTGCAGCTGAAGACAGTATCTAAAATATGCTCCCTACCCTCATTTGTCTAATGTCAGGGTGGCTTGACAACCTATCTGTGAACAAGGAGTGATCAATTAGGCCTGCCATTAATACTGCTCTGCTTCTCCAATTTGAGCCTTATGTCTGTGGGGTTTAGATTCTTTATGTGAATTGGAGTTATGAGAAAATCCAAGCACCTATGGGCTTGCCTCTGCAGGGCTTTGAAAAACTTTTTGAACCAAAGATACCTATTCTCACTTGATGGAAGTCAGGAACCTTACAGAGGAAGGCGAGAGACTTCATCCACAAGACTGCTCTTTTTCCATTTTGGTTTTGGATGCACACATGAGATCTTTCCTTAGATTCATCAGGTGGTGAGAATCTAAGTCACAGCCTCACACAGGGCCAAGAGGCTGATTCAGACACATCCCTTTCCACGGCAATTAAGCAAAGAGCCACAGGTGATGCTCATTATTTTCCATTAGACAACTGTTTTCTTCAGGTTTCACAAAGGGGTGGACTGAGGCAAAGACCTTCCAGACATTCAGGGCAACGGAACAATAGGTAAACAAAAGGCCCAAATCAGTGTTTCTCCACTGACACTTTACTGGTCACACTGATATCTGAGTTTTCTGAGTTCCTCTCCATTCCCTTCAGCTATCCAGTACAAGGCCATGTTATAGAGTTTGGAGGTGGTACATATCTTTTACACAAAACCATGAGCCTATTCTTGAGAGTGGCCAGAATTCAGGAAGAAAACAGGAACTTAGGAAGAAAGCAGGTGTTGCCCATTCATAAGGAAAGCCGTAGTCCATTCATAAATTTGGCAGGATGAATGCTGAGAAGCTTTCTACTAGACAGAACAATTCCATTGATGCATTCTCTTTTCTAATGTCTATAACCACAGACACAGTGGAATACACAAACCCACAACCACACCCACAAAGGCAACTCTTTCCTCCAAGTTGGTCTGTGACTATCCAGAGTGTCCTCTGACTGGTGGGCCATACTATGTTCCCCAAAATTGCTTGTCCTGTCTCAAATCTGCTTTCCTTTGCTAACTCTGTGAAGTAGTCAGGAGTCAGCGGTGAGCCAATACCTGCTTTATCAGAAAAGAATTATCTTCAGAGCTTCCCTGGCATTTGGCCATCCTCACATCTGTAGGTAAGTGCCGCAGCCCGGCTGGTTGGGCAAAATAACCGGGGGGGTGACGAACAACTTGGGTAGACTGATGCAGCAGGAGTGGAAGCCAATTATTGTTGAATAAGAGCGGTATTTATACATTTTACACAGCCTATCTAATTAGCATGAAATAGATACAGCAGTCAAACAATAAGGAATCTCCACACTTAATGGCTCGCTTTTGTTACTTCACAAACCACTCCCTCTGGCATTTTGCCAGGCGCCATTCAGACTTTTTTTACAGACTCTAACATTTCTCTGGCAAAATAACAGGTGCCAATCTGACTTGTTTACAGACCTTAACAGGTAAGAAGAAAGACTGACTCTGTCTTTGGTAAATTCAAACAAGTGAGACCACTGGGACTGGGATTGGTAATGGCTCTGGGTGCCTGGCTTCCTGGATCCCAAGTTCAGAGACTTTCATCATCAAGGAAGTGAGGTGTGGTCACTTCTTTCAGGAACTGAATGAGGTAACTGCCTTGGCAACCACTTTGTCCTAACAGTTGCTTCCAAGGGTCCCATGAGATGGAGGCTGCCCCTACTTCCTGTGACACTTTCATATGTTAGAATGGTATATCAACCATACGCACCTGGGAAGAGCTTTCCACACAGGCCTGGTTTGGTCTACTCTACATTAAGAAGAGTGAGGCTGATTCAGACACATTCCTTCATCCTACCAGGTTCTTTGCCTTGGAGATGTCTTTTGCTCTCTCAGGTCCTTCATAGCTGCCTACATCTTCTCCAGAGATCATTTCTGCATGTACCTTTGATGTTCTCAGCAGGTGGAAGATCCCATACATTCCTGTATTGTAAGACCAACACTATCGCTGCTCCTCAGTAAAGTTAGATTGAGGGAACAGTGTATGATTAGTGTTATTAACATGTTCGATATGGGTTAGGAACCATTCTGCTGGATGAATAATGGTATTGGGAACCTGTGATATTTATAAGAATATAGAGGTAAAATATATGTACGAAAACAGAAATCTAAGTAAGATTTGAAGCCCAGAACTTCATTTGTCCCTTGATTGGGATACTTAGCATTGAATTACATTCTGCACAGATGTTTCAGATAAATCGATATACAATGGCATAGGACCTTTCACCTTGGATGATTGAATGTAGAAGAGAACATCCAGTCAAAAAGTGATAGTTGGTAGGATTAGGAAGATAGTCGGTAGGTTTAGGAAGAAGAATGAGTGTAGGATTTGGAACAAAAGTTCTTTAGAACTAGGGTATCGCTAAGAGAGTGAATGTAAATATCAGCACATGTGATGAGGAAGTCACAATGATTAACTGGGGAAAATATGTAGGAAAGCAGATATCAATAGAGACATTACAAAATCAGGCAAAGTATAAAGTGAGTGACAGGATTAGACATTTTCAACATGTTTGAGTTTGAATATATAATCTTTGGAAGAAACAAATATGTAGTCACCAATAGGATTTTCATTTGAGAGCATTAGGCAACCTGGACATGGATGTTTTTAGTAATCCATGTTCACTTTCCATTTAGGTTTTGTACAATCATAAGTGTGACCTTTGCTTTTTGTGTCCAGAATATTACTGTGATAAAATGTATATGGAGATCAGGTGACATGGGTATTTCTTCCACCATTTCTGGGAGCTATATATTGAGGACGTATAAATTAGTATTGGGGGTACAAAGAGGTGTACCTGTGTCTATGAATATAGAGATAATTCGTGAATAGACTGTACTGTGAATAAATAATATAACTGGTTCCACTTTAAATAATGGATTGAATTGATATCTGAAACTAAGTAAGAAATCTTATATCGATATACAACCATTCATTCCAACCAGTTATACATCTAATGGTAATATTAGTGTTATGGTTTATTGTGACGGGTTTGTGCGTTTTGCTTCAAATGTGATAATGGAAATCGAAAATAATGATTTTGGGAAGAAGTCTCATGAAAAGAGCAGTTATGAAACATGGAGGAATACATGTGTTCTCAAGCAGGAAGTGATTGAAAGTGAAACAAATGCCTATAAATTTGAGAAATTTTGATGAAACATATATGCTATGATGTGCATAAACTGAAGATAGTAATGTACCAGTGTTGAATAAAAATGAACGTCAAAATACACATCATGTCTCATAGAGTCTACTTGCATTGATGTTCAACTGGGTCAGTTACTGTAGAAATATTAGGATTTGGGGGGGAATTAATAATACAATTTATTTTAGCACTAGCATGCCACAGAATGTAGAGGAAAGATCAATGGATTTTTAGTTATAGCACTAATAATCTAACATTTAGTGACTATTTTGGATAGTCTAGAAATTACATAAGGCTATGTAACATATTTTTTTTTATTTAACATTCATCAAAGCTTGGAATTTTCGTAATATTTCTTCTTTTTTCTTTTTTTATTTTTTCAGTTGTTGATTGACCTTCATTTTGTTTATTTGTATGTGGTGCTGAGAATAGAACCATGTGCCTCACACATGCTAGATAAGCATGTTACCTCTGAGCCACAAACCCAGCCCCTCCACTTCTATCTTAACATCATACACTCATGTCCCTCTTCTTTACTCACTTTCTTCCTCATTTTCCCCCTTCTCTCCCTTCCTTTTTGGTTTCCCCTCCATATCTATTTTTCTCTCATGTCATTACAAACAGTAGTATGCTATGAAATTTAAATTTAAGACTGTTTTTTATAGTCATTCTTTTTCTTGAGAAAATTTAAAAATTATAATCACCTGATAGATATATTACAATACATTTATTATACATATGTATCTATATTCATGCATATGCATTACATATATTATATATATATATATATATATATATATATATATATATATATATATATATATATTTAAAAGTACTTTGATTTTCCTGTTAGAAATAAAATAGACCAAGTCTTTCTTAATTCTCAATTCTTCCATAATTAACATCTTACAGTGAAAATCAAATGAACATATTTAAGTAAACAGGTATCATTCTTATTTATCAATACTGATAATTTAAAGTTTTATATCACATTAAGCTGTAATGGGGCATATTAACTCTTATGAATTAGAGAAATTTTATTTGAACAACCTATTATTTAAGGACCATATGCACTGACATTTTAAATGGCTTTCTTGTGATTTCAATTTCTATCAATTGTGTATTAATTGCCAAATACTTATTTTAGTACTTTTCATGTTCAAAATTGATATAAAGTCAATTGTTTAATTCTTCTTGTAAGTAGTTACTTATTACAGTAGGGACATTATTAATAATACTACATCTTTATAAGAAAAATGGTACAAATTTATTTTCATGCAAAATTAAGAATAATTGCATGCTCTAGATGTTTGATTGTTGATACATATAACAAAGAGCTTTTGATGAGTCTCTTCCCCAGTAAAACATGAAATGCAAAGATATAGTTAGGTTTGTATGTCCAAATAAAGATAAGAAAAAATACACATTATCAGCTAGAAACTATTAAATAAAAGATGAAAAGAACAATCCAACACATTGTACGAACTTGTCAGATGAGGTAGTATTCTGGAAGAATAGCCTAAGACTAGACCTTGTCCATGACAAAATATTCACGAAAAAAATGAAATATGAAAAGTGTAGAAAATGCTATGAATTTTTCATGAAGTTAGGTGAATTATCCTTTAATCTCAATTTATGTGCATTTTCTGGTAAAATAAATTTGTGATATTCACAATACAAAGTTTCTGTATAGCAAAATGAATACATCTGAACCCATTTTTAGCTGATTTCTTCCCACTAAATTTTAAACCTTTATTTATTTATTTATTTTTATTGGTTGTTCAAAACATTACAAAGCTCAAGATATATCATCTTTCATACATTTGACTCAATTGGGTTATGAACTCCCATTTTTTCCCCAAATACGAATTGTAGAATCACATCGGTTACACATTCACATTTTTACATAATGGCATATTAGTGACTGTTGTATTCTGCTACCTTTCCTATCCCCTACTATCCACCCTCTCCTCCCCTCCCATGTTCCCTCTCTACCTCATCTGCTATTGTTCAATTCTCTCCATTGTTTCCCCCTCACTTCCCCTCACAACATGTTATATGCAATTTTGTGTAACATTGAGAGTTTCCTACAATTTTCATAAGCTTTCCCTTCTCTCTCCCTTTCTCTCCCCCCATTCGTCTTTGTTTAATGTTAATCTTTTCCTCATGCTCTTCCTCCCTGTTCTGTTCTTATTTGCTCTCTTTATAACAGAGAAGACATTTGGCATTTGTTTTTTAAGGATTGGTTAGCTTCGCTTAGCATAATATGCTCTAATGCCATCCATTTCCCTGCAAATTCTATGATTTTGTCATTTTTTGTGCTGTGTAATACTCCATTGTGTATAGATGCAACATTTTTTTATCTATTAATCTATTGAAGGGCATCTAAGTTGGTTCCACAGTCTAGCTATTGTGAATTGTGCTGCTATGATCATTGATGTGGCAGTATCCCTATAGTACGCTATTTTAAGATCCTGAGAGAACATTCCAAGAAGGGTGATAGCTGGGTCAAATGGTGGATCCATTTCCAGCTTTTCCAGGAATATCCATACTTCTTTCAAAATTGGCCTCACCAATTTGCAGTCCCACCAGCAGTGTACAAGTGTATCCTTTTCCCCAAATCCTCGCCAACACTTATTGTTGTTTAACTTCATAATGGCTGCTGATCTTACTGGAGTCAGATGGTATCTTAGGGTGGTTTTGATTTGCATTTCTCAAACTGCTAGAGATGGTGAGCATTTTTTCATGTACTTGTTGATTGATTGTATGTCCTCCTCTGTGAAGTGTCTGTTTAGGTCCTTGGCCCATTTGTTGATTGGGTTATTTGTTATCTTATTGTTTAATATTTTGAGTTCTTTGTATATTTTGGATATTAGGGCTCTATATGAAGTGTGAGGGGTAAAAATTTGTTCCCAGGATGTAGGCTCTCTATTTACCTCTCTTATTGTTTCTCTTCTTGAGAAAAAACTTTTTAGTTTAAGTAAGTCCCATTTGTTTATTCTTGTTATTAACTCTTGGGCTATTGATGTCTTATTAAAGAATTTGGAGCCCGACCCCACAGTATATAGATCATAGCCAACTTTTTCTTCTATGAGACGCAGTGTCTCTGATTTGATATCTAGCTCCTTGATCTATTTTGAGTTAACTTTTGTGCATGGTGAGAGAACGGGATTCAGTTTCATTTTGTTGCACATGGATTTCTAATTTTCCCTGCACCATTTGTTGAAGATGCTATCCTTCATCCATTGCATGTTTATAGCCACTTTATCAAATATAAGAAAGTTGTAATTTTGTGGATTGGTTTCTCTGTCATCCATTCTATACCATTGGTCCACCTGCCTGTTTTGGTACCAGTACCACACTGTTTTTGTTACTCTTGCTTTGTAGTAAAGTTTGAACTCTAGTATCGCTATACCTCCCGATTCACACTTCCTGCTTAGAATTCCTTTTGCTATTCTGTGTCTTTTGTTTTTCCATATGAATTTCATGATTGCTTTATCATTTCTACAAGAAATGCCGTTGGGATTTTGATTGGCATTGCTTTAAACCTGTAGAGAACTTTGGGTAATTTCGCCATTTTGATGAATTTAGTTCTGCCTATCCATGAACAGGGTACATTTTTCCATCTTCTAAGATCTTTTTCTATCTCTCTCTTTAGGGTTCTGTGGTTTTCACCTCTTTTGTTAGGTTGATTTCCAAGTATCTTATTTTCTTTGAGGATATTTTGAATGGAGTGGTTTTCCTCATTTCCATTTCAGAAGTTTTGTTGCTGATATACAGAAATGCCTTTGATTTATGCATGTTGGTTTTATATCCTTCATTTATTAACTCTAGCAGTTTCTTTGTAGACCCTTTTGGGTCTGTTAAATATATTACCATGTCATCCACAAATAGCGATAATTCAAGTTCTTCTTTTCCTATTTTAATGCCTTTAATTTCTTTTGTCTGTCTAATTGCTCTGGCTAGTATTTCAAGAACTAAATTGAATAGAAGTGGTGATAGAGGGCATCCCTGTCTTGTTCCAGATTTCAGAGGGAATGCCTTCAGTTTTCTCCATTTAGGATGATCCTAGCCTGAGGTTTAGCATATATAGATTTTACAATGTTGAGGTAAGTTCCTGTTATCCCTAGTTTTTCTAGTGTTTCGAACATAAAGGGATGCTGAACTTTGTTGAATGTTTTACTACATCTATTGAGATGATCATATGGTTCTTGTCCTTAAGTCTATTGATGTGGTGAATAGCATTTATTGATTTCCGTATATTGAACCAGCCTTGCATTCCAGGGATGAATCCTACTTGATCATGGTGCACAACTATTTTGATATGTTTTTGTATTCAATTCACACGGATTTTATTGAGAATTTTTGCATCCAACTTCATTAGAGATATTGGTCTGTAGTTTTCTTTTTTGAAGTGTCTTTGTCTGGTTTTGGGATCAGGGTGATTTTGGACTCCGAGAATGAATTTGGAAGAGCTCCTTATTATTCCATTTCTTGATATAGCTTGAATAGTATTGGTATTAATTCTTCTTCGAAGGTTTTGTTGAACTCTGCTGTATACCCATCAGGTACAGGGCTTTTTTTGATTGGTAGTCTTTTGATGGCTTCTTCCATTTCTTTCTTTGTTTTTGGTCTGTTAAAATTGTGTGTGTCTTCTTGACTGAATATGGGCAGATCGTATGACTTAAGAAATTTATCGATATTATAACTATCTTCTATTTTATTGGAATATAGGATTTCAAAATACTTTCTAATTATCTTCTGTATTTGTGTACTGTCTGTTGTGATATTGCCTTTTTCATTCCGTATGTTAGTAATTTGAGTTCCCTCTCATCTTCTCATCCTTAGCATGGCTAAGGGCCTGTAAATCTTATTTATTTTTTCAAAGAATCAACTTTTAGTTTTATCAATTTTTTCAATGTTTTTTTTTTTTGTTTGTTTCAGTTTCGTTGATTTCTGCTCCAATTTTAATTATTTCTTGTCTTCTACTACATTTGCTGTTGTTTTGCTCTTCCTTTTCTAGGTTTTTGATGTGTACTGTGAGTTTATTTATTTGTTGTTTTATTCTTTTTTTGAGAAAAGAACTCCAAGAAATGAATTTCCCTCTTAAAACTTCCTTCTTTGTGTCCCATAGATTCCAGTATGTTGTGTCTGTATTGTCATTTGATTCTAAGAATTTTTTTATCTCCTCCTTTATGTCTTCTGTAACCCATTGATCATTCAGTAGAATATTGTTCATTTTACATGTGATGTAGGATTTTTCCTTCCTTCTATTCTCATTGATTTCCAGTTTCATTCCATTATGATCAGATATGGTGCATGGTATTATCTCCACGCCTTTATATTTACTAAGAGTTGCCCAATGGCATAATATATGGTCTAACTTGGAGTAGGATCCATGTGCTGCTGAGAATAAAGTGTATCCACTTGATGATGGTTGATATATTCTATATATGTCGGTTAAATCAAGGTTATTGATTGTGCTGTTGAATTCTATAGTTTCTTTATTCAGTTTTTTATAGAGGATCTGTCTAATGGCGAGAGCGGTGTGTTGAAGTCACCCATAATTATTGTGTTGTGGTCTATTTGACTCTTGAACTTGAGGCGAGTTTGTTTTATAAGCGTTGCAGCTCAATTGTTTGGTGCATACCAATTGATAATTGTTATGTCTTGTTGGTGGATGGTTCCTTTTAACAATATATAGTGTCCTACTTTATCCCTTTTGATTAACGTAGATTTGAAGTTGATTTTATTTGATATGAGTATGGCCACTCCTGCTTGCTTCCGAGGGCCATGTGAGTGGTAAGATTTTTCCCAGCCTTTCACTTTCAGCCTGTGTATGTCTTTACCTATCAAAAGAGTCTCCTGAAGGCAGCATTTTGTTGGATTTATTTTTTTGATCCAGGTTACTAGCCTATGTCTCTTGATTGGTGAGTTTAGATTTTTAACATTTAAGGTTACAATTGAAATATGATTTATACTTCCAGTCATGTTTATTTATTTATTTATTTTAATTTGGGTAGTTTTTACTTTTTGGTTATTTTCTTACCCCTTTACTGAGATACCTCCCACTGTTAGTTTTGGGCACTATTTTTCAATTCCTCTTCTTGTAGTATTTTGCTCAAAATGCTTTGCAGTGCTGGTGTTCTGTCTGCGAATTCTTTTAGCTTTTGTTTATCAAGAAAGACTTAATTTCATTGTCAAATCTGAAGCTTAATTTTGTTGGATACAGTATTCTTGGTTGGAATCCATTATTTTTCAGTGTTTGAAATACATTGTTCAAAGATCTTCTCGCTTTCAAAGTCTGTGATGAAAAATCAATTGTTAACCTAATTGGTTTACCCCTGAATGTTATCTGCCTACTTTCTCTCGTAGCTTTTAATATTCTCTCCTTGTTCTGTATGTTGGCTATCTTCATAATTATATGTCTTGGAGTTTGTCTATTATGGTTTTGAATGTTTGAGGTCCTGTAGGCTTCCAGGATATGGCAATCCATTCCATCTTTCATCTCTGGGATGTTTTCTAGAATTATTTCATTTAATATGTTGTCCATTTCTTTGGTTTGAATCTCTATGCCTTCTTCTATCCCGATGACTCCCAATTTTGGTTTTTTTATGACATCCCATATCTCTTGAATAGTTGCTCATGGGATTTAAGCATGTTTTCTGTGTTGACTATATTCTTTTCAAGTTGACAAACTTTGTCTTCATTATCTGATGTTCTGACTTCTACTTGATCTAGTCTATTTGAAATATTCTTGTTTGAGTTTTTAATTTGGTTTATAGTTTCCTGCATTTCTAGAATTACTGTATGATTTTTTAAAAGATCTCTATCTCCTGGTAAACCTTGTTCTTTGCCATTTGAATTTGGTTGTTTAATTCATTTTCAATATATACCTTTATTTCTTGCACTTGCTGCCTCATGTCTTCTCTATTATTCCTTTCCATCTGAGTTAGGTATGACTTAAGTTTTTTCCCTATCCCTGTTTCTGATGCTTCTAGGTTCTCCTGTAGTATTAAGTTGTCCTTCATTGTTTCTACACCTTTTTTTCCCCTTGTTTTTTCATGATGTTCACGTTATTTTCTGGCTCTATTTGATTGCTGTGTTTCTGCTCTCTTCTATAGATTTGTTATGGGTTTATATATCTCTGTTTTCTCTCCTTTGTGTTGCTAGACTATGCCTGCTTAAGTGGATTTCGCTGTTAAGGAATTCTGACAGCCGAGCTCCAGTGATGTCACCTCTCTGCTGTGGTGGGCCCCAGGCTCCTTGCCGGAGTGTCCGAATTGGGGGGGTGGACTGGATTGTCTCTTGTTGGTTTCAGCTCCCGGTCGCTGGCATGCCGGCAGTCTCCAGCCACCCAGTAGCGCGGGCAGCGAATGGGCTGTCGCCGGCGGGTGGGTGATCTCTAGCCACACAGTTGCGCGTTCGGTCGTCGGCAGGCGAGCGTTCTCCAGCCATCAAGACATGCCGTCAGGAGGTGGGCTGGCGCCGGCAGGAAGGTGGTCTCCAGTTGCCCAGTCACACTGGCAGCGGTCTGGCATTCTCCAGCCACCCAGTCAGGAGGGCCTGGCCTCTAGTCCCCTGGTTTATCCTGCTAGTCCTGATTTCTCCTGCTAGACCAGATTTCTCCTGAGTGATGTTTCTCGGCAGCTCAAACTGTTCTCCGGGTCTGCCGTTTGTTGGGTGGGGAGGGTGTCTATTGTGAACCCTGGAACTCTATTGTTTTAATATTTTCCGCTTGCCCCTCGCCCCGCACTGGCTAGACAAGTTTCATTTTTGCCGCTGATGGGAAGGGGAGATGAAGGTCAGGTGCCTCTAGTTTTCCCCCAGTCTTTATGCAGACTTGCTCTGATTATCCCTCCCCCAAAAGCCTAGGAGAGATTTTATGCGAATTTTCCTCTGTATGTGAGATGAGCTGAGAAACACACACCTGTTTTATTGTTGCAATCTGTCTGGGAGTGGTGGTGGTTACTTCAGCTCTCCAAGATGGTGGCTGCTGGTTTCCTTTGTGGAGTTTCCACTTTGGGGGATAGAAATGTACTGCTAACTTTCCCGTCTGAAATCCCAAATTCAGCTGGGGGCTCAGTGGATGCTCAGCCAGCAGGATTCCACAGAATCTGCAGCAACGTTTCTCCCTGCTTGCTGGTCGCTTCTCGGTGGTGCCTCACCATTTGTAGACACGGGGCAGGTCACGCGGATAAATCAGAATGGATCTCCGGTTGCACAAGTGGCTTGTGTTTGAGACTCAATTACCGGACCTCGGTGGTGGAAATCATTCTTCTAGATTTCGGTAAACACCCATTTTCCTGTAAGATCCTAACAAGATAGTTTTTCATCGTTCTAACTCGTTATTCACCTGTGCAGTGGCAGGGTACACTGGGTGTGATACACTGTCTTCACAGTCATCTTGCAATGCCGAAATATTAGGATGTGGATGCACCATTTACTGAAAACTGTTTCAGTACTAGGAAAAAATATGTATTTCAGGTGGATGAATATTTCTGAGATTAATTTTTTAAAAAGTGGATTATAAATCCACATACATGAATATGAATGAATTTAGGGAGTGCATAATAAGACACAAATATTTCATATTTTGAAAAATCCGGAGAGTATATATATATATATATATATATATATATATATATATATATATATACATATACACACACACACACACAGACATTAAAAACTAGCAATATATATGTCAATTGAAAATCATCATGAAATACATATCATCCACAGACCCAAAAATATTCATATACTTAACATGGATTTATGTATAATGTTGTTCAACTAGGAGGCTTACCCATAGGTTGAATTTTCAGTTCCAACATCATTTAGGAGGAGTGATCTCTTCTCAAAATTTGTATTTGCCAAGTCAGTCACCTCACAAAAATGTACGTGTGATACCAGGTACGATTCTATATGTGCATATAAAATTACATGTGCTGAATAGGCTACAGAGAAAGGGAGACAGGAATTTACATATTTGTTAACTTTCAAAACACACGGAGAACTATTTCAACAAAAAATTGACTAGATTTATAACTTCTAACCTATATAATGCAAAAGGCAATTCCAACTATACACCATGCCTCCTCTGAACTGCTTGTATTCCTATTCTGTTTGAGTTTTTATTCTCTATCATATTACGATTAGTAGTCAGAGTCTAGTAGGGTAGGGGTTAGAGTCAGGGATTCAGTATTTCGAATGGAAAATTGGAAAATGAATCCAATGTGTATGCAAATATGTGCTACACAAAATCTTCCCACTCCTCCAGAACAATGGCTTGACATTATCTTCGCCCCAAGTAAGACATAATTAGAGGAGAAGAGTTAGAAAATCAGTGAATACTTATCTGGAATGGAATATGCTAAGGAGTTCACTACCTTGGAGGTGGTAGAGGAGTTTCCAAAAGTAAGGGACAGGGTGAACACTCCACAAACATGGAGCTCTGCTGGCCTAAAGACTTCTTGAGAAATTGCCTCTGAGTTTGGTCACTTGAAACATATGTTGTTATCAGGAGCTTTAGCTTCCTTTGTAGTGAGATCATCAAAGCTGGGTCTGCACCTATGTGACCTGTAAAACATAGTTTCTTATTTTCCAATGAACATGAGGCAGCAGTCCTGAATTTGATCTTTGTAGGTAAACTGTGGCCACTGGGTTCTAAGTGTCTCCCTGTGTGGACTGTGAAGCCATTTGTTCATCCTCCAATTTTCATGGTGTTTCTTGCTGCTACAATGGGAGTTTGGTATTTGCTTCATGAAATACACGGAGTTCAACTGGGACACAGTGCAGGAGGGAGTTCTGTCACGTGTGGAATTTCAATTTCTGCAGGAGAATGCACCAACCATGCTTCTATATCACATAGCTTGCCCCATTGACGATAGCAAATCGATTCTGAACATTGCCCTGAAACCTCTCCAAATAACAAGATGCCTTTACTTAGAAGGGACTGCTGGCTGCATCATGTCAGTCACAAGCCATTTGGAAGCCAATGGCAGATCCACATGGCCCCACCACAGATGTTTTATCACACACCTGCCTACCACTGCTCTAGGCCCACTAATAATCAGGCTCCAACTTATTGGCATCTCTGTTTTACACAATTTTCATTAAAACCAGTCAATCAAGGCAGTGTCTGTTATACTCATGATCAGCAACAGGAAATCCAAAGGTTCTCCTGTGCCAGCTGGTCATGGAAATTTCAAAAATTTCATGGTATTTTTCTAGCCATATTTCAACAATGAAGGTGGAGGCACTGTGAGTTTCAGTTCATTCCAGAACCATTAATGTTGACGAAGCTCATTTCAATGAAAGCTCTGGAGAAATCTCACAGGCAATGCTTCCCAAAGAATGGCCAAAAGGTCAAATGAAGCCAGGCCCATTGAGTTCTACAATGTGAGGTCCATGTGACTTTTGACTCTCAACTACGGCTGCCAAGTCTTTCAGAAGAAAATTATGTGATATCTTGGCTGTGATTCCCAGTGCTCTGTTGAAAGCCACCCTGGGCCTTGATCTCAGTTTCCAAGGGCGACTCTCATGCATGGCCTTCTAAAATCCCAACACAATTAATGGCAATACTTTTCTGAGGTCAGTTCCAGAACTCAGTCTCTAAGGGGAAAAACACCAGAGTTCATGTCAAGGTGGACCCAGTCATCTCTTCCAATCACCACACTAACAACCACAATTAAAACCAAAACAATCCCACATGGCCCTCATGTTCTTTTATATAGACACTCATCATAACCTATCGCTGGAAATTTCCACGAGGGGCGAAGCCCAAGACAGTCTCCTAAATAATCTCTCTTGCCCCTAATTTGCCTAAATTCAGGGTGGCCTGGACACCATTCCTGTGAACCAGGAGTGTTCAAATAGGCCTGCTGTTAATACTTCTCTGCTTCTCCAATTTGAGGCGTATTGACTGTGCAGTTTGGATTCTTTATGTGAATTGTAGTCACGGGAAAACTCAAGCAATTTAGGGATTTGAAGAAATGATTTGGCCCAATGGATCCCTATTCTAACTTGATGGAGGTCAGGAACCTTACAGAGAATGGGGAGAGACTTCATCCACAATAACTGCACTTTTGGCCATTTTTGTTTTGGATGCACACATGTGATGTTTCTTTAGATTCTTCAGGGGTTGAGAATCTAAGCCACGGCCTCACACAGGGCCAAGAGGCTGATTCAGACACTTCCATTTTCAAAGGAATTAAGCAAATATCCACAGGTGATGTCCATTCATTTCCTTTTGAACCTGTTTTCTTCAGGCTTCACAAACGGATGTCTTGAGGCAAAGACCTTCCTGACATTCAGGGCAACAGAACAATAGGTAAGCAAAAGGCCCAAAGCAGGGTTTCTCCACTGAGACTATCATGGTCACACTTATATCTGAGTTTTCTGAGATGCTCGACATTCCCTTTAGCTATCCAGTACATGGCCATGTCACAGGGCTTGGAACTGCTACATATCTTGGACACAAAACCATGAGCCTGTTCTGGAGAGTAGCCAGAATTCATGAAGAATGCAGGAATTTTGGAAGATACCACATGTTGCCCATCGATCAGGCAAGCTGAAATCCATTCATAAATTCGGCAGGATGAATGCTGGGAAGCTTTCTGCTAGACAGGAGACAACAATTGATGCATTCAGTTTTCTAATATCTAAAACCATGCACATAGTGGGATACACAGACATAGAAACACTTGCTTGCCAAACGACTTACTATAAACAGTTCACTCCAAACCAAACAAACCGCCTTTCCTACCTATTCTCAGAACATGAGACAAAACCACAAACTCACACCGACAACCACAGAGGCACCACCTTCTACAAAGTATGTCTGTGACTATCCAGAGTGTCTTCTGACTGGTGGGCCAACTTATGTTCCCCGGAAAACACCAACTCTGTGAACTTGTCAGGAGCCAGCGGTGAGCCACTATCTGCTTTCTCAGGAAAGGCCCCTCTTCTGAGTTTTCCTGGCAGTTGGCCATCCTCATATCTGTAGGTACCATGAAAGACTGACTCTGTCCTTGGTAAATCCAAACAAGTGAGCCCACTGGGACTGGGACTGGGACAGGCTCTTGGTACCTTGCTTCCTGGATCCCAAGTACCGAGAGTTCCATGACCAAGGAAGTGAGGTGAGGTCAATTCCTTCAGGAACTGAATGAGGTCACTGCTTTGGCAACCACTTTGTCCTAACAGTTGCTTCCAAGGGTCCCATGAGATCGAGGCTTCTCCTACTTCCTGTGACACTTTCACAAGTTAGAATGGTATATGAACCATAGGCACCCAGGAACAGGTCTCCAAAAAGGACTGTTTGTGTCCATCTTCTCTACATTATGAACAGAGAGGCTGATTCAGACACAACCCTTCATCCTGACCAGGTTGTTTGCAATGGAAGATGACGTTTGCTCTCTCAGGTCCTTCATGGCTGCCTACATCTTCTCCAGGGATCACTTCTTCATGGACCTTTGAGTTTTACAACAGGTGGAAGATTCTCTACATTCCTGTATTGTAAGACCAACTTGGTCCCTGCTCTTCTGTAAAGTTAGATTTAGGGAACAGTGTATGGTTAGGGTTAATAACAGGTTTGATTTGGGTTAGGAATTATTCTAATTGATGAATAATGGTATTGGGAACCTGTGATATTTATAAGAATATATAGGTGAAATATAAGTATGAAAACAAAAATCTAGGTAAGATTTGAAGCCCAGAAGGGCATTGCGCTATTGATTGGGATACTTAGCTTTGATATACGTTCTGCACAGGTGTTTCAGATAAATCGATAATCAATGGCATAGGACCTTGTACCTTGGATGATTGAATGTAGAAGTGAACATCCACTAGAACAGGGATAGTCGGTAGGATTAGGAAGATATTCGATAAGTTTCAGAAGAAGACTGAGTACAGAATTTGGACCAAAAGTTCTTTAGCAATAGTGTATCGGGTAGAGAGTGAATGTAAATGTCAGCACACGTGAAGGGTCAGTCACAATGGTGAACTGGGGAAAATATTTAGGTAAGCAGACATCAATAGAGACATTAGGAAATCAGGCAAAGTATAAATTGAGTGATAGGATTAGACATTTGCAACAGGGTTGAGGTTCAAAATATAGTCTTAAGAAGAAACAAATATGTAGTCACCAATAGGATTGACATTTGAGAGCATTAGGCACAATGGACATGAATGTTTTCAGTAATCTATGCTCACTTTTCATTTAGGCTTTGATACAATCATAAGTGTGACCTCTTCTTTTTGTGTCCAGAATATTACTGTGATAAAATGTATATGTAGATTAGGTGACATGAGTATTTCTTCCACCATTTCTGGGAGCAACATTTTGAAGATGAAAAAATTAGTATTGGGGTTACAAATAGATTTACTCTGTGTCTATGAACATAGAGATAATTTATGAATAGACAATACTGTGATTAAATATTATAACTTGTTCCAACTTTAAATATTCGATTGAATTGATATCTGAAAATAAACAGAAAATCGTATATTTATATGCAATCATTCATTCCAACCAGAAATACATCTAATGGTAATATTAGGGTTATGGTTTATCATGAAGAGTGTGTCAGTTTTTCTTCAAAATGATTATGGAAATCGAAAAAAAAAGCGTTTGGAAAGAAGTCTCATGAAAAAACAATCAAGTAACCTGGAGGAATACATGTGTTCTGAATCAGGAAATGATTGAAAGTGAATCAAAATCCTATAAATTATTGAAGTTGTTGATGAAATATATATCCTATGATGTGTATAAACTGAACAAATAGTAATGTACCAGTGTTGAATAAAATGAACTTCAACATAGACATCATATCCAAGAGAAATCTAGTTGCATTGATGTTAAACTGGGTCAGTTACTGTAGAAATATTAGGATTGTATGCACCACTCACTGAAGTTAGTTTTCAGTACTATAAAACAAATATGTAATTCAGGTGGATGAATATTTCTGAGAATAATATTGTGAAAAGTTGATTATAAATCCACATACATGAACATGAATGAATTTAGGTAGTATATGTAAGACACATATATTTCATATTTTGAAATATTTGGAGAGTGTATATATATATATATATATATATATATATATATATATATATATATACACCCACACACACACACACACAACACACACACCCAGGCAATAAAATGTAGCAATATATATGCCAATCGAAATTCATCATGAAGTATATATCATCCACAGATGCAAAAATATTTAATTTACTGAACATGGATTTATGTATAATGTTGTTCTACTAGGAGGCTCACCCACAGGTTGAATTTTCTGTTCCAACAGCATTTAGGAGGAGTGATCTCTTCTCACAATTTGTATCTTCCAAGTCAGCCACCTCACAAGAATGTACATCTGATACCAGGTAGGATTCTATATGTGCATATAAAAATACATGTGCTGAATCGGCTACAGAGAAAGGGAGACAGGAATTCACATATTTGTTAACTTTAAAAACACATGGAGAACTATTTCAATTAAAAATTAACTAGATTTATAACACCTACCCTATATCATGCAAAAGGCAAGTGCAACTATACACCATGCCTCCTCTGAACTGCTTGTATTTCTATTCTGTTTGGGTTATTTTTCTCCATCATATTAGGATTTGTCATCAGAGTCTAGGAGGGTATGGGTTAGTGTCAGATGGCCCGGCTGGCAGGACACATCAACTTGGGTGTCGATCCTAGTTGGGGAGGAATGAAGGGACAAGAGACACGAGAGATGACAGCAAGACAGGAGTTCTGATCATGCTGCAAACTTTTATTATTCTCAGAGGGTATTTATATGCTGCGGATGGGAAAGCTCTCTTATCGGCAGTTGCTGGATGTCTTCACAGGGTGAGATAACCTCAGGATGTTTCAGGTAGACAGATGGTAGCCGGATGTCAAAAGGAGATAGATGGCTGTGGGATGTCTCCCAGGCAGGTTGTGTCCCAGGGGGATGTTTCTTGTGTCAGTCTATTTTTTGAAGGAGAACTTCCTTCTAGCCCCTGACATCTCCCCTTTTGTTATATAAAATATTCGACCATACCTTACAGGCCATGGATTTAGGGGGTGATAGTGGCTCTGTTTCTCTAGGATGCCTTAGAATATCTCCTGATTTGAGCGAGCGTCTTTCCTAGGAGATTTCGTGTTGGCTTTGGCATGTTTTTGGAGGAGACGTCTTTGAGGGGATAGCATGCCAACCGCCATGCACCAGAGCGTGTCATTCAGAGGTCTTGTGTTTGGGGATCCGTGGATCCATCCTCCTGCAGTCCTTCCTGGACCCTCCGTTATTATGGCCTAACGTGCTCATTCCAAGGGTGTGTCCTCCCCCAAGCGGAGGGGCCCATGGAGAACGAACCCTTATTGCAAGGGTAGAAGATGGTTGCTCAGAGCTGTTACTTATAGTTTTCTGTAAGAAAGAGAGATCTGTGGGGATGTAAACTTAATAAGCCTGTGAGAAGGGTTGAACATTCTTTTAAATGTTGGCAGTGCTGTCTTCCATCTCCAGACCATGATAGTGGACCTGTATGGGCTTAGAAACCAAAATATTAATCTGTTCTTTAATAAATTGTACCAGCCTCTTTATAATGCAGGGGCCTATGGACACCATTAAAAGTAAACCCAACAAAGGGACTAATAGGGGAAGAAGGTAGGGTAGAAATCCATTATGCCCAATCCAGAGGGGATTTTCAAATAGTTCCCTTTGTCTCTTTTCTGGATCTTCTTGAAGCTGCTTAATTTTAATGCGTACTATGCCTGATTTATTGGCATAAAAGCAGCATCGTTCCCCTAAGGCTAAGCAAATACCACCCTGGTTAGCTGTCAGCAAATCTAAGCCCCGTCTGTTTTGAAGGAACACTTCTGCCAGGGAATTTATTTGGTCCTGCAAATCTTTAAAGGTTCCTGATAAAGTTTGTACATAATTTATAAGTTGTTGAGACAGGCGATGGTAAGAGTGAATAGCCGTGCCTAAGCCACTGTACCTGTGCCCACAGCAGCTGTTATTCCAAGGCTGGCAATGAGTGGTAAAGCCTGTATTGCCCACCAATGTCTTTTGACTAAAGTGTCTAGGCTAGAAATTGGTAGAGGTTCATCTCCTGGGACAATAGTTATATCAGGGAGTAATAAAGCAAGAACACAACCAATGGTCCAATTCGCTGGAAGCGTGGGAAGGCCGAGTTTCCTCCACACATAAAAACTGTGCCATTGGAGGAACAAAGAGATGGGGTGGGTGAGGAATAATTTTATACTGTTGAGCAATTTCCAAAGGAAGTAAGTCGAACATCAGTATCATAGGTATTATTCTGCATCGCACCTAAAAGAAATAATGTAAAAGTGCCTATAGGCTGTACTTTAAAGGGAAATCCGGGTTGGCATGTATTATCATTGTCCATGATAGAATTAATAGGAACTGCCATAGGCATGATTGCCCCTGCTGTCATGCAGAGCCAGCAATCACCAGCAAGGGTGGGGTTCGAATTATTAAGCTAGGAGAATGTAGTTTGCAAAATATCTAATGTATTGGTATCTAAACCTGGGAACTGGGATTTAGGCTACATTAAGGGATGATATGTGAGCTCAGGTATTTGGGGTTTCAAAAGTTTGATTATCTGAGGATGCTTGACAGAATAAGTGGGTCCTCCACCATCAGAGACCCCTGTAGGGGCCTTAATGGGCCAGTAGGAACCTTTTCCGACAGTGCCTTGGCACCCAGCTGACTGTAGCTTGGTGTATTTGCCATCTCCTCCATGGTCAAAGAGAACGGGGGTATAATGAATAGTGGTCCCCCTGCTGCATGAGTTTTAGTTAGGGAGGCTTCAAAAAATTGTTCTCCCTGTTTATTAACACAAAGTGAAGCCGACACATTACAAGAGACATGCATCGCCTGGGTATGCGTACAAGTTGCAGAACAATTTTGGAGAGCTTTACTTGTACTAGGGGGAATAATCTTTGGCTTGTTAACACATACCCATTTAGGCTGATGAACTCCTCCGAGATTATGGTCAACCTTGGCACGGAGGTAAGTCACCTTAGTCATGCAGTCAGCAGTCTGGGTCCAACTAGTGGGAGCCTCAGTCCAAAATCCTCCTTTGCATTCACGGGGGGGGGGGCAAAAAGGTACTCCATGATGTTGGAAATTGGAGGTCCAAGGTCTCCGTGTTCAAACCTGTTCAGCAGAAGTGCCTTAAGCAGGATCCTCGCACAGATTCTTGGCTGTATCTGAAATGGAGAAAAATTTGTCCTCAGGGGGAGGGCCTCCGTCCCTGGGTTGAGGTAAGTAATTTACCTGTTTAACCAGGCATTCTGGTAACCATCTTGGGGATGCTTGCTCTTGGTCCAAAACACAAGCTGAGCCTCATCCCCTGATGAGGATAGGATCTGGGCGTTTTCATTTATTTGTAATGGGATTGCACCACATAACAGGCGAGCGAACAGAATTGGACGAAGGATGCCAGTGTCTGTCTGTGGCCAAATGGCCTTCACTGTCTAAGGTAAGAAAAATAAGGGCAAATAATGCATGGTTAAGGCGATCCCTGGGAGTGGTAAATACAAGGGCGGAAGCCTTAAGACGGGATAGCCAAGTCTTTAAGCTAAGCTGGGCAAGTTCCACATGCCTTGGCCCTGAGAGTTGTATGGAATTTCAGTAGTATGACAAAATTGCAAGGTAGCACAAAACTGTTTAAACTTGGCACTGGTATATGCAGGACATTTATCTGTTTTAATATGTATTGGTTTACCCATTACGAAAAAGGCTGAAACAAGATGAGAAAGGACATCTTTGGTAGCCTCTCCAGAATGTGGTGATGCAAAACTAAAGCCGCTGAAAGTATCTATAGAAACGTATATATATTTGGTTTTTCAAAATTCAGGAAAATGAATAACATCCATTTGCTAAACCTGATTGGGCTGTAATCCTCGGGGGTTAACTCCCAAGTGTTGAATGGGGAGGGAGACAGTGCAACCAGGGCATGCTTTTACTATTTCTCATGCATGTTGCCTGGTAATTTTCCAAAGTAATCGATGGCTCTGGGAATTTAGATGGTGAAGATTTTGTAACTCCATGGCCTTTTGAATGGAGCCAACAAAAATTGGAAAGATGGAACGTGTTGCTGCATCAGCTTGGGCATTACCTTGTGTTAGAGGGCTCAGAAGGTCAGAGTGTGTCATGATGTGTCCTAAGGAAAATGCATGTTTTCTGGCCTGAATTAGCTGCTGAAGCTGGTGAAACAGAAAGGGGGAATTGGAAGAAGCCATAATGGTGGGTGAAATCTCCAGCAGGGGCACAGAAAGAGCAATGTAGGCACTGTCTGTATAAATATTAACAAGATTATCAAAAAGACTTTATGAAAACTTGTGTTATGGTGAACAATTCCACAAACTGAGCTGACTGATAGACAGTATCAAAGGTGGTAGGCTTGTTATTGACAACAAAGACTGCACGGCCATTACTGGAACCATCTGTAAAGACAGTAAGTTCTTGAGGAATGGGAGCCTTTTGAGTAATTTTGGGAAAAATAAATGAATGTAACTGGACAAAATTTAAAACGGGGTCATTGGGGATGTGGTTATGAATTGTTCCCAAAAAGCCTGATAGGGCAATACCCCATTGATCCATGTCTCTAGTAAAAATTGTAGTAAGGGTTTGGTCCTTAGTATATGGAATTAAAATATTATCAGGGTCTTTGCCAAAATGTTGTCGAGAAAGCAAACGACCTTTAAAAATAAGAGAAGCTACCTGAGCAAGATAAACGGTAATAACTTTGGAGGATGTGGTGGATACAAGGACCAAAAGCAAAGGGCAGCCTTTATTTTTAAAATGTGGATCTCGCTGCCAAAATATTCCTGTGGGTGTATGAGGAGTGTGGAAAATAACCAGAACCAGAGGAAGGTTATAAGAAATTTGTGTAACAAACTTTTGGGCAATGGCTTCTGTGGCTTGGTTTAATGCATGTCATGCCTCGGGAGTAAGCTTTTGAGGGGAGGAGGGGTGGGAATCACCTATCAAAATATCATTAAGGGGCAAAAGTACACAAGTGGGTAATTTTAAATATGTTCCTAGCAATTGAATATCCCCCAGTAATATTTGAAAATCATTAAGTGTGTGAAGATGGTAAACACATAGTTGTATTTTAGGAATTTGGATCTGATTATCTTGAAGTTTAAGGCCCAAATAGGTATAAGGGTCCTGTGTTTGAAACTTATCTGGAGCTATCTGTAGTCCCAAGGTAGTGAGGTTTTGTAAAAGTCCAAGTAACAATTATTAAGGTCATGGGTATTAGGTGCAGGAATTAACAAATCATCCATATAATGTAAAATATAATTTTGTGCTCATCGCTCTCTCACAGGGTCTACTGCTTGAGCAACGTGTTTTTGGCAAAGACTAGAGCTGTTGGCCATACCTTGGGGAAGAACCTTCCATTGAAATCTCTGCATAGGGCCCTGAAAATTAATGTGAGGGAGACTAAAGGCAAAATAGGGTCTATCCTCAGGATGTAAAAAGATGGTAAAAAAGCAATCTTTTAAGTCAATAACCATTTTACAATAGTTTTTTGGAATCGCCACTGGTGTGGGAATGCCTGGCTGTAGTGCTCCCATCGGGGGCATAACTTTATTAATGGCACACAAATATTGTAAAAGGCACCACTTGCCTGATTTTTTCTTGATAATAAAAATAGGAGTAATCCATGATGAGGTTGAGGGCTTTACATGGCCGGCTGCAAGCTGTTCCTGCACTAACGTGGAGGCAGCCTCCAATTTTTCTTGGGTAAGGGGCCACTGATCCACCAACACAGGAGTCTGAGTCTCCCAAATAATTTTATCTGCATGGGGTACAGGAGGGTCAGGGACTGACACTAAAAATCTGAATACACAAGTCCACATGTATTTGTTTTTGTATGGGTTGTATAGCCTCCACCAGTCCTTGTTTCAGTATCCCCAGGCCTGTACCAGGAACAAAATTCATAGGAAGCATTTGATGAGTCACCATGGAATTGGGACTGGCGAGAATAACTTCCAATAACTCAAAATATCTCCTCCCTATACGTTAACAGGGAGGTCAGAATGAACGAAAGGAGTGACAGTTGACTTATTACCATCTTTATCAGTGCAGCTAATAGACCTAGAGCTGACCAGAGGATTTTTTTATTTTCCTATCCCTTTAAGGTCAGTCAAGGATGGAGTGAGGGGCTAACCTGATGGCTTGTATTTTTGAGAAATAATTGTGGCATCAGCTCCAATATCTAGAACTCCTTGGAATTCCTTTCCTTCAGTAAGTAAGGTAAGGGTGGGTCTATTGTGAGAAATGGGCTGAACCCAATACACATCAGAGAAGCCCAAGAAGGCAGTCCCCCGAGGTAGGTTTGGGTTTTGGAAATGCCTCCTGAATCCAAGGGAAGGAGAATTAATTGTGCAAGTCTTGTTCCTGCTGGGATGGCGGCAACTCCATTAATAGCAGTGGCCAGTATTTTTATTTCTCCAGTGAAATCATTATCATTAATGCCAACGAAGACCTGAACACCTTGTATGGTAGTGGAGGTTCTTCCAAGATTAAGGGCACATGTATGAGATGGAGGGGGACCCATAATTTCATTGGGTATTATCTGGGGCCCTTGCATTGGGTCTAATATTGTATTTGTGGCAGCACAGAGGTCCAATTTTGTGCTGCCTGGGGTGGCTAGTTGGAGGGCGGCAATTGTGGAGAAGGATTTTGTGGTAGGTTGGGAGTTTAGGAGGGAACAAACTTTATTGCTCCTGTGTTTGTCGTGGGGGATGTTGTGGCCGGGGGCTGGCCCCGCAGGGAGTTTCCCGAGAAGTAGGAAGAAATAGGCTGTGTGAGGGCATTTGTCTTAGATCTACACTCACTGGCCCAGTGATGACCTTTACCACTTCTATGGAAAAGGGTAGCTGGGGGCGGTTAAGCCCCAGTTTGAGGAGACGCTATTCCTAGGCTTTGTTTGCCTGTGGGACACTCACATGCAAAATGGCCACGTTGTTTACAAGTAAAGCAAGTACGTGAGCCAGGATTGTGAAAGGCCTTGGTAAAGGCGGTCCCTAAAGCCAGACCCATGGCATGGGCTGCACCCACGTCTGCACAGAGTCTAATAACTTCAGAAAGTTTCCCTTTATCCTTATGTGGTTGAAGAACATTCTGACATGCTGGGTTAGCATTTTCAAAGGCAAGATGTTTTACATAGGTGCTTTCACCTTCGCTTGGTAAATCCTATAGGCTGTGGCACGGTCCTGAGAGGTCGCGGGTGTTCTGAATGGTAGAGAGCTGCTTCCTTCTCCAAGATAGCGTCCTCCCCAGGGGTCAATGTGTCTCTGGGATTTAAAACTGGATAAAGGTGGTTTTTAATCATTTTAGCCTTATTAATTAGGGTCGTATTTTGAGGGGGACCAGGAAGGTTCTCAGGCTCCTGGGAAGACTGAGAAGGTTCTATGTCTATACTAATGATGGGCATGCAGAGGGGGGACGAGAGGTCTTTTGCATAATCTCTTCCCCAATCCTGACAAGTTGTAAGGTACCATTGTCAAAGCGAAAACTTTTAAGAATTTCATTAATTAAGTTCCAGTAACAAAAGGTGGGAACTGGCATTTTTTCTGGGCCAAAGGATTCATAATAATCTTTTAAACAGTCTCCTACTCTAAGCCATTTTTGCCATCAATGGTCCCTTCAAGAGGAAACCATGGACACAATTCTCCTATGTATGAAAAGAAAAATTTTAAGTCCTTTTTCTTAACATGTGCCCCTCATGTCTTGAAGGACTCCTTGAGGCCTGAAATAAACAAATCATGTGACGATACTGCTTGTCACATGGTGCGTCACTCACCGTGCATCATCCCCACCTTCCTCCTGGATATGTCTCCGGGTGGTGTCTGCTGAGGCAATCGTGAGCTCCTCTTGACCAAGTCTTCCAGGAGGAAGGGGTTCCCCCTCAGTCAAAGGCTTGAGCCCCAGTCGGTGGGCGCCAGATGTCCCGGCCGGCAGGACACATCAACGTGGTCAGCGAACCTAGATGGGGAGGAATGAAGGGACAAGAGGCATGAGAGATGAGAGCAACACAGGAGTTCTGATCAAGCTGCAAAATTTTATTGTTCACACATGGGTATTAATATGCTGGATATGGGAAAGCTCTCTTATCAGCAGTTCCTGGATGTCCTCACAAGGTGAGATAACTTCAGGATGTTTCTGGAAGAAAGATGGCCACAGGATGTCTCAGGGACATATATGGCTACAGGATGTCTTCCAGACAGGATGTCTCCTGGGGGCTGTTTCTTGTAAGTGTCAGGCTGTTCTTTGAAGAAGAATTCCTTCTACCCCTGACAGTCAGGGATTCAGTATTTCGAATGGAAAATTTGAAAATGAATCCAATGTGTAGGCAAATATGTGCTACCCAAAAATCTTCCCACTCTCATTCAGAACAATGCCTTGACATTTCCTTCACTCCAAGTAAGACATAATTAGAGGAGAATAGTTAGAAATCTGTGAATACATATCGGTAATGGAAAATGCTCAGGAGTTCACAACCTTCGAGGTTGTAGAGGAGTTTCCAAAAGTAAAGGACAGGGTAAAAACTCCAAAAACATGGAGCTCTGCTGGCCTAAAGACTTCTTGAGAAACTGCCTCTGAGATTGGGCACCTGAAATATATGTTGATGACAGGAGCTTTAGCTTCCTTTGTAGTGAGACCATCAAAGCTGGGTCTGCATCTATATGACCTGGAGGACATGGTTTCTTTTTTTCCTATGAACATGAAGCAGTAGGGCTGAATTCTCTCTTTATAGGTAAACTGTTGCCACTGGGGGCTAAGTGTCTTGCAGTGTGGACTGTGAAGCCATTTGGTCATCCTCCACTTTTAGTGGTGTTTCTTGCAGCTGCACTGGGAGTTTGGTATTTGCTTCACAAAATACGAGAAGTTCAACTGGGACACAGTGATGGAGGGAGTTCTGTCATGTGTGGTGGGTAAGGGTCTGCAGGAGAATGCACCAACATGGCTTATATCCCACATAGCTTGCCCCCTTGACCACAGCAATCTGATTCTAAACATTGCCCTTCAACCTGTCCATATAACAAGATGCCTTTACATACAAGGGTATGGGGGCTGCACTATATCAGTCACAAGGCATTTGAAAGCCAATGGCATATCCACATCAGCCCACCACAGATGTTTTAACACACACCTGCACACCACTGCTCTAGGCCGACTACTCATCAGGCTCCAAGTTACTGGCATCTCTGTTCTACACCATTTTCATGAAACTCAGTCAATCAAGGCACTGTCTGGTACATTCATGATCAGTAATAGGACACCTAAAGGTTCTCCAGTGCCACCAGGTGATGGGAATTTCCAAACTTTAATGATATTTATCTAGGCATTTTTCATGGATGAAGTTGAAGGCACTGTGGGTTTCAATTTATTCAGGAACCATTAAATGGAGAAGAAGCTCATTTCAATGAAAGCTCTGGAGAATTCTAACAGGCAAGGCTTCCCAAAGACAGGCTAAAAGGTCACATTAAGCCAGGCATTTGAGGTCTACAATGTGAGGTCCATGTGTGTTTTGACTTGCAACGATGGCTGCCAAGTCTTTAAGAATAAAATCATGTGATGTCCTTCCTGAGATTTCCAGTGCTCTTCGGAAAGCCTCCCTGGGCCTAGATCTCAGTTTCCAAGGGCGACTCTCATGCGTGGCCTCCTAAAATCCCAACACAATACATGGCAATACTTCTTTGAGGTCAGTTCCAGAACTCAGTCTCTAAGGGGAATCACATAAGGGTTCAAGCCCAGGTGGACATAGCCATGTCTTCCAACGGCCACAAAAATGACCACAATTAAAACCAAAACACTCCCACATGACACACCTGATGCAAAGACCTTCCTGACTTTCAGGGCAACAGAAGAATCGGTAAGCAAAATGTCCAAAGCAGGGTTTTTCCAATGAGGCATTCCTGGTCTCACTGATATCTGAGCTTTCTGAGATGCTCGCCATTCCCTTCAGCTATCCAGTACATGGCCATGTCACAGAGATTTGAGGTGGTACATATATTTGACACAAAACTATGAGCCTCTTCTGGAGAGTGCACACAATTCAGGAAGAAAACAGGAACTTAAGAAGTTAGCAGGTGTTCCCCATCGATAAGTCATGCCGCAGTCCATTCATGAATTGTGCAGGATGAAAGCTGAGAAGCTTTCTACTAGACAGGACTCACCAATTGATGCATTTTCTTTTCTAATGTCTACAACCAGGGACACAGTGGTATAAACAGACATAGAAACACTCGCCTTGTCAAATGACTTACTAGAAACAGTTCCCTCCAAACCAAACAAACCGCCATTCCTACCTATTCTCAGAATATGAGACAAAACCACAAACCCACACCCACACCCACAAAGACACCTCCTTCCCCCATGTAGGTCTGTGACTATCCGGAGTGTCCTCTGACTGGTGGGCCATACTATGTTCCAATGAAATGGCCTGTCCTGTCTCAGATCTGGTCTCCTTGGCCAACTCTGTGAAGTTGTCAGGAGCCAGCAGTGAGCCACTACCTACTTTCTCAGGAAAAGCCCCTCTTCAGAGCTTTCCTGGTTTTGGCCGTCCTCACATCAGTAGGTAGCAAGAATGACTGACTCTGTCCTTGGTAAGTCCAAACAAGTGAGACCACTGGGACTGGGACTGCCTCTTGGTGCCTGGCTTCTTGGATACCAAGTTCAGAGAGTTCCATCAACAAAGAAGTGAGGTGAGGTCACTTCCTTAAGGAACTGAATCAGATCACTGCCTTGGTAACCACTTTGTCCTAACAGTTGCTTCCAAGACTACCATGAGATGGAGGCTGCCCCTACTTTCTGTGACACTTTCACAAGGTAGAATGGTATATCAACCATAGGCACCTAGAAACAGCTCTCCACACCAACCTGGTTTGGTCCATCTTCTCTACATTAAGAAGAGAGAGGCTGATTCATAAACAACCCTTCATCCTGACCAGGTTGTTTTCCATGGAAGCTGACTTTTGCTCTCTCAGGTCCTTCATAGTTGTCTACATCTTCTCCAGGGATCATTTCTGCATGGACCTTGAGGTTCTCAGGAGGTGGAAGATCCCCTACATTCCTGTATTGTAAGACCAACTCTGTCCCTGCTCTTCTGTAAAGTTAGATTGAGGGAACAGTGTATGGTTAGGGTTAATAATATGTTCAATTTGAATTAGGAATCATTCTGCTGGATGAATAATGGTACTGGGAACCTGCGACATTTATAAGTATATATAGGTGAAATATATGTATGAAAACAGAAATCTAAGTAAGATTTGAAGCGCAGAATGGGGATGGGCCCTTGATTGTGATACTTAGCGTTGAATTATGTTCTGCACAGATGTCTGAGATAGATCGATATACAATGGCATTAGACCCTGTACCTTGGATTATTGAATGTATAAGAGAACATCCAGTCAAAAAGGGATAATGGGTAGGATTAGGAAGATAGTCAGTAGGTTTAAGAAGAAGAGTGAGTATAGGATTTGGAACAAAAGTTCCTTAGCAATAGGGTTTGGATTAGAGTGTGAATGTAAGTGTCAGCACAATTGAAGAGTCAGTCACAATGATGAACTGCGGAAAGTATGTAGGAAAGCTGATATAAATAGAGACATTATGAAATCAGGAAAAGTATAAAGTGAGAGATAGGATTAGATATTTTCAACAGGGTTGAGTTTGAATATATAATCTTAGCAAGAAACAAATATGTTGTCACAAATAGGATTGAATTTTGAGAGCATTAGCCAAACTTGATATGGATGGTTTTAGTAATCCATGTTCACTTTACATCTAGGCTTTCGTGCAAACATAAGTGTGACCATTTCTTTTTGTGTCCAGAATATTACTCTGATAAAATGTATATGTAGATCAGATGACATGAGTATTTCTTCCACCATTACTGGGAGCAAAATTTTGAAGAGGTATAAATTAGTATTGGGTTTACAAAGAGGTGTACTCTGTGTCTATGAATATAGAGACAATGCATGAATAGACAATAGTGTGAATAAATAATATAACTGGTTCCACATTAAATAATGGATTGATTTGATATCTGAAAATATATAAGAAATCTTATATTGATATACAATCATTCATTCCAACCAGTTATACATCTAATAGTAATATTAGGGTTATACTTTATCATGAAGGGTGTGTGAGTTTTGCTTCAAATTTGATTATGGAAATCGAAAATAATATGTTTGGAATGAAGTCTCATGAAAAAACCAGTCAAGAAACATGGAGGATTACATGTGTTCTAAAGCAGAAAATGATTGAAAGTGAAACAAATGCCTATAATTTTGCTAACGTATGGATGAAATATATATCCTATAATGTGCATAAACTGAAGAAATTGTAACATACCAGTGGTGAATAAAAATGAACATCAAAATACACATCATGTCCCATAGGAATCTACTTGCATTGATGACAAACTGGATCAATTATTGTAGAAATATTAGGATTTGTATCCACCATTCACTGAAGTTATTTTTCATTTCTAGGAAAAAATATGTATTTCAGGTGGATGAATATTTCCGTGAATAATCTTGTGAAATGTTAACTCTAAATCCACATACATGAATATGAATGAATTTAGGGAGTGTATAATAAGACACATATATTTTATATTTTAAAAAAATTTAGTGTGTGTGTGTGTATATATATATATATATATACACACACACACACACACACACACACACACACACAGAGACATTAAAAATTAGTAATACATATGCCAATCGAAATTTACCATGAAATATATATCATCCACAGATCCAAAAATATTCATTTTACTGAACATGGATTTATGTATAATGTTGTTCAACTAGGAAGCTCACCCATAGTTTGAAATTTCAGTTTCAACAGCGTTTAGGCGGAGTGATCTATTCTCACAATTTCTATCTGCCAAGTCAGCCACCTCACAAGAGTGTACCTGTGGTACCAGGTAGAATTCTATATGTGCATATAAAAATACATGTGCTGAATAGGCTACAGAGAAAGGGAGAGAGGAATTCACATATTTGTTTACTTTAAGTACCCATGGAACTATTTCAATTAAAAATTAACTTGAATTATAACACCTACACTTTATCATGCAAAAGCCAAGTCTAACTATACACCATGCCTCCTCTGAAATGCTTGCATTTCTATTCTGTTTGGGTTATTTTACTCCATCATATTAGGATTAGTAGTAAGAGTCTATTAGGGTATGGGTTAGTGTCAGTTATTCAGTATTTCAAATGGAAAATAGGAAAATAAATCCAATGTGTATGCAAATATGTGCTACAAAAAATTCCCACTATCATCCAGAACAATGCCTTGACAATATCTTCGCCCCTAGTAAGACACAATTAGAGAAGAAGAGTTAGAAAATCTGTGAATACATACCTGGAATGGAAAATGTTCAGGAGTTCACAACCTTGGAGGTGGTAGAGGAGTTTCCAAAAGTAAGGGACAGTGTAAACACTCCACAAACATGGAGCTATGCTGGCATTAAGACTTCTTGAGAAACTGCCTCTGAGGTTGGACACTTGAAAAATATGTTGTTGTCAGGAGCTTTAGCTCCCTGTGTACGGAGACCATCAAAGCTGGGTCTGCATCTATGTTACCTGGAGGATATGGTTTCTTATTTTCTAATGAACATGAGGAAGCAGTGATGAATTCTCTCTTTGTAGATAAACTGTGGCCACTGGGGGCTAAGTGTCTCCCTGTGTGGACTTTGAAGCCATTTGGTCATTCTCCAATTTTCGTGGTGTTTCTTGCTGCTGCACTGGGTGTTTTGTATTTGCTTCACAACATACAAGGATTTCAAATGGGTCACAGTGCTGGTGGGAGTCCTGTAAGGTGTGGTGGGTCAGGGTCTTCAGGAGAATGCACCAACCAGGCTTCTATCCCACATTTCTTGCTCCCTTGACCATAGCAACCTGATTCTGAACATTGCCCTGAAACCTGTCCATATAACCAGATGCCTTTTCATATAATTTTCTGCTGGCTGCACCAAGTCAGTCACAAGCCATTTGGAAGCCAATGACACACCCACATGGCCACACCGCAAATATATTATCAGACAACTGCACACCACTGCTCTAGGCCCAGTACTCAGCAGGCTCCAACTTACTGGCATCTGTGTTCCACACCATTTTCAAGAACTCCAGTCAATCAAGGCACTGTCTGGTACACTCATGAGCAGCAATAGGACATCCAATGGTTCTCCAGTGCCACCTGGTCATTGGGAATTTCAAAAATTTCATGGTATTTATCTATCCATTGTTCAAGAATGAAGTTGGAGGCACTTTGGGGTTTTCATTCATCCAAGAACCATTAAATGGTGAGGAAGCTCATTTCAATGAAAGCTCTGGAGAACTCTCACAGGCAAGGCTTTCCAAAGAGTGGTCAAAATGTCATATGCAGACAGGCCCATTGAGGTCTAAAATGTGAGGTCCATGTGTGTTTTGACTCTTAACTATGGCTGCCAAGTCTTTCAGAATAAAATCATGTGATATCCTGGTTGAGATTCTCAGTGCTCTGTGGAAAGCCACCCAGGGCCCAATCTCAGGTTTCAAGGGTGACTCTCATGCGCGGCCTCCTACAATCCCAACACAATTAATGGCAATACTTCTCTGAGGTCAGTTCCAGAACTCAGTCTCGAAGGAGAATCACACCCGAGTTCAAGCCCATGTGGACCCAGTCATCTCTTCCAACCGCCACACAAATGACCACAATTGAAACCAAAACATTCCCACATGACCCTCATCTTCTTCCATATAGACACTCATCATAAACTCTTGCTGGAGGTTTCCATGAGGAGCGCAGCCCAAGGCAATGTCCAAAATATGCACCCTTGCCCGTCATTTGCCTAAAATGAGGGTGGCCTTGACACCCTTCCTGTGAACCAGGAGTGATCAAATAGGCCTGCCTTTAATACTGCTCTGCTTCTCCAATTTGAGGCCAACTGACTGTCAGGTATAGATTCTTTATGTGATTTGGCATCATGGGAGAACCCAAGCACTTCTGCAGGAGTTCAAAGAACTCATTTGACCCAGAGGATCCTATTCTCACTTGATGGAGGTTAGGAACCTAACAGAGGAAGGCAAGAAACTTCATCCACAATGACTGATATTTTTACCATTTTCGTTTTCAATACACACATGGGAACTTTCTTTATATCCATCAGGTGCTGAGAATCTAATCCATAGCCTGACCCAGAGGCAAGCAGCTGATTCAGACACATCCCTTTCGAAAGCAATTAAGCAAAGCACCACAGGTGATTCCCATTCATTTGCATTTAAAAACTGTTTACTTCAGGCTTCAAAAAGGAGTGGCCTGAGGTAAGGACCTTCCTGACATTCAGGGCAACAGAAAAATAGGTAAGCAGAAGGCCCAAAACAGTATTTCTCCACTGAGACTTTCCTGGTCATACTGATATCTGAGTTTCCTGAGATGCTCGCCATTCCATTCAGCTATCCAGTACATGGCCATGTCACAGAGCTTGGAGGTGTTACATATCTTGGACACAAAACCATGAGCCTATTCTGGGTAGTGGCCAAAATTTAGGAAGAAAACAGGAACTTAGGAAGATAGTAGGGGTTGCCCATCCATAAAGCAACCTGCAGTCCAGTCATAAATTGGGTAGGATGAATGATGGAAAACTTTCTTCTAGACAGGACATATCCATTGATGCATTCTCTTTTCTTATGTCTACAACCACGGACACAGTGAGATACACAGATATAGAAACACTCACCTTGTCAAACGACTTTTTAGAAGCAGTCCACTCCAAACCAAACAAATCGCCTTTCCTACCTATTCTCAGAACATGAGACAAAACCACAAACTCACACCCACACCCACAAAGGCACTTCCTTCCCCCAATATGTCTGTGACAATCCGGAATGTCCTCTGACTGTGGACCATATTGTTACCCTGAACTGGCCTGCCCTGTCTCAGATCTGGTCTCCGTGGCCAAATCTGTGAAGTTGTCAGGAGCCAGCGATGACCAACTACCTGTTTTCTTAGGAAAGGACCCTCTTCAGAGCTGTCCTGGCATTTGGCCATTCTCACATCAGTAGGTACCAAAAAAGACTCTCTCTGCCCTTGGTAAAACCAAACATGTGATCCCACTAGGACTCTTACTGGGACTGGCTCTGGATGCCTGGCTTCCTGAATCCCAAGTTCAGAGAGTTCCATCACCAAGTAAGTTAGGTGAAGTCACTTTCTTCATGAAATGAATGAGGTCACTGCCTTGGCAACCACTTTGTCCTAACAGTTGCTGCCAAGGGTCTCATGAGATGGAGGCTGTTCCTACTTTCTGTGACACTGTCACAAGTTAGAATGGTATATCAACCATATGCACCGGGGAACTTCTCTCCATACAGGCCTGCTTTGGTCCATCTTCTCTACATTAAGAAGAGAGAGGCTGATTCAGACACATCCTTTCATCCTGTCCAGGTTCTTTACCATGTCAGAAGACTTTTGCTCTCTTTGGTACTACATAGCTGCCTACAACTTCTCCAAGGATCATTTCTGCATTGACCTTTGAGGTTCTCAGCAGGTGGAAGATCCCCTACATTCCTGTATTGTAAGACCAACTCTATCCCTGCTCCTCTGTAAAGGTAGATTGAGGGAACAGCGTATGGTCAGGGTTAATAACAGGTTCGAATTCGGTTGGGGATCATTCTGCGGGATGAATAATGTTATTGGGACCCTGCGAAATTTAAAAGAATATATAGGTGAAATATAAGTTTGAAAACCCAAATCTATGTAAGTTTTGAAGCCCAGAAGTGTATTGGGCCCTTGGGTAGGATACTTAGCTTTGAATTATGTTCTGCACAGATGTCTCTGATTAATCGCTATACAATGGCATAGGACCTTTACCTTGGATGATTGAATGTCGAAGAGAACATGCAGTCAAAAAGGGATAGTCGATAGGATTAGGAAGATAGTCAGTAGGTTTAGAAAGAAGAGTGAGTATAGGATTTGGACAAAAACTTTTTTAGCAATAGGGTTTCGGGTAGAGAGTGAATGTAAAAGTCAGCACATGTGAAGAGTCATTCACAATGATGAACTGGGGAAAATATGTAGGAAAGTAAATATCAATTGAGACAAAAGGAAATCAGGCAAAGTATAATGTGAGTTATAGGATTAGACATTTTCAACAGGGTTGAGGTTGAATATATAATCTTAGCAAGAAACAAATATGTAGTCACCAATTGGTTTGACATTTGAGAGCATTAGGCAACCTGGACATGGATGTTATTACTAATCCATGCTCACTTTCCATTTAGGCTTTGGTACAATCATAAGTGTGATCTTTGCATTTTGTGTCCATAATATTACTGTAATAAAATATATATGTAGATCAGGTGACATGAGTATATCTTCCACCATTTCTGGGAGCAATATTTTGAAGACGTATAAATTAGTATTGGGGGTACAAACAGGTGTACCCTGTTTCTATGAATATACAGATAATGCATGAATGGAACATACTCTGAATAAAACATATACTCATTCCACTATAAATAATGGATTGAATTGATATCTGAAAAAATACAGGAAATCAAATATTGATATACAGACATTCATTACAACCAGTTATACATCAATGATAATATTAGTATTAGGATTTTCATGAAGAGTGTGTGAGTTTTGCTTCAAAATTGATTATGGAAATCGAAAATAATAATAATGTGTTTGGAAAGAAGTCTCATGAAAAGAGCAGTAAAGAAACATGGAGGAATACATGTTTTCAGAAGCAGGAAGTGATTGAAAGTGAAACAAATTCCTATATATTTTTGAACTTTTGGATGAAATATATATATTATGATGTGCATAAACTGAAGAAATAATAATGTCCCACTGTTGAATAAATATGAACATCAAAATACATATCATGTCCCATAGGAATCTACTTGCATTGATGTTAAACTGGGTTAGTTACTGTAGAAATATTAGGATTTGTATACACCATTCAATGAAGTTAGTTGTCAGTACTAGGAAACAAATATGAATTTCAGGTGGATGAATAGTTTGGAAAATAATCTTGTGAAAAGTTGATTATAAATCCACATAAATGAATATGAATGAATTTAGGGCGTGTGTAATAAGTCACATATATTACATATTTTGAAATATCTGGAGAGTATATATATATATATATATATATATATATATATAGAGAGAGAGAGAGAGAGAGAGAGAGAGAGAGAGAGACAGAGAGAGAGACATTAAAAACTAACAATATATATGCCAATCAAAATCCATCATGAAATATATATCATCCACAGATCCAAAAATATTCATTATACTGAACATGGATTGATGTATAATGTTGTTCAACTAGAAAGTTCACCCATAGTTTGAAATTTCAGTTCCAATAGCATTTACGAGGAGTGATCTCTTCTCACAATTTGTATCTGCCAAGTCAACCACCTCACAAGAATGTACGTGTGGTACCAGGTAGAATTCTATATGTGCATATAAAAATACATGTGCTTAATAGGCTACAGAGAAAGGGAGAAAGGAATTCACATATTTGTTAACTTTAAAAACACATGGAGATCTATTTCAAAAAAAATTTGCAAGATTTATAACTCCTACCCTATATTATGCAAAAGGCAAGTCCAAGTATACACCTTGCCTCCTCTGAACTGCTTGTACTTCTTTTCTGTTTTTTGTTATTTTTCTCCATCATATTAGGATTAGTAGTCAGAGTCTAGTTTGGAATTGGTTAGGGTTAGAGATTCAGTGTTTTAAAGGGAAATTGAAAAATGAATCCAATGTCTATGCAAATATGTGCTACCCCAAAATCTTCCCAGTCTCATCCAGAACAATGCCTTGACATTATCTTTTACCAAAGTAAGATACAGTTAGAGGAGAAGAGTTAGAAAATCGGTGAATACATATCTGGAATGGAATTTGCTCAGGAGTTCACAACCTTGGAGGTGGTAGCAGAGTTCAAAATAGTAAGGCAAAAGGTAAACACTCCTCAAACATGGAGCTCTGCTGGCCTAAAAAATTCTTGAGAAACTGCCTCTGAGGTTGGGCACTTGAAATACATGTTGGTTTCAGGAGATTTAGTTCTTTTATAGAGAGACCATCAAAGCTGGTTCTGCATATATGTGACCTGTAAGACATGGTTTCTTATTTTTCATTGAACATGTGGCAGCAGTGCTGAATTATTTTTTTGTAGCTAAACTGTGGACACTGGGGCTAAGTTTCTCCCTGTGCTAACTGGGAAGACATTTGTTCATCCTCCACTTTTAGTGGTGTTTCTTGCTGCTGCACTGGGAGTTTGGTATTTGCTTCACGAAATAAAGGAGGTCAATTGGGACACATTGTTGGAGGGAGTTCTGTCACGTGTGGTGGGTGAGGGTTTGCAGGAGAATGCAATAACCAGGCTTCTATCCCACATAGCTTTCCCCCTTGACCATAGCAACCTGATTCTGAACATTTCCCTGAAACCTCTCCATATAACAAGATGCCTTTACCTACTGGGTCTGTTGGCTGAAACCATATCAGTCACAAGCCATTTGGACGCCAATGGCAGTTCCACGTGGCCTCACCACAGATGTTTTGTCACACATCTGCTCACCACTGCTCTAGGCCCACTAATCAGCAGGCACCAACTAACTGGCATCTCTGTTCTACACCATTTTTATGAAACCCTGTCAATCAAGGCACTGTCTGGTATACTCATGATCAGCATCAGGACATCCAAAGGTTTTCCAGTGCCAACTGGTCATTGAAATTTCAAAAATTTCATGGTATTTATCTAGCCATTATTCAAGGAAGAAGTTGTAGTCACTGTGGGTTTCAATTCATTCAGGAACCATTAAATGTTAAGGAAGCTCATTTCAATGAAAGCTCTGGAGAACAATCACAGGCAAGGCATCCCAAATAGTGGCCAAAAGGTCACATGAAGCCAGGCCCATTGAGGTCTACAATGTGAGGTCCATGTGTGTTTTGACTCTCAACTATGGCTGCCAAGTTTTTCAGAATAAAATCATGTGATATCCTGGCTGAGATTCTCAGTGTTCTGTGGAAAGCCACCCTTGGCATAGATCTCAGTTTCCAAGGGCGACTCTCATGCGTGGCCTCCTAACATCCCCACACAATTCATGGCAATACTTCTCTGAGGTCAGTTCTACAACTCAGTCTCTAAGGAGTATTACACCAGAGTACAAGCCGAGGGGGACCCAGTCATCCCTTCCAACTGCCACACAAATTACCAAAATTAAAACCAAAACATTCCCACATGGCCCTCATCTTCTTCCACATAGACCCTCATTTTAACCTCTGGCTGGAGATTTTCATGAGGGGTGCAGCGCAAGAGAGTGTCCAAAATAAGCTCCCTTGGCCCTCATTTGCCTAAAGTCAGGGTGGCCTGGACACCATTCCTGTGAACCAGGAGTGATCAAATAGGCCTGCCATTACAACTACTCTGCTTCTCCAATTTGAGGCCTACTGACTGTGGGGTTTAGATTCTTTATGTGAAGTGGAATCATGAGAAAACCCAAGCACCTCTGCATGGCTTTGAAAAACTCATTTGACCCAAAGGATCCCTATACTCACTTGATGATTGTCTGCAACCTAATAGAGGAAGGAGAGAGACATCATCCACAATGACTGAATTTTGCCATTTTAGTTTTGGATGCACACATGGGATCTTTCTTTATATCCATCAGGTGCTGAAAATATAAGCCACAGCCTCACACAGGGCCAAGAGGCTGATTCAGACACATCCCATTCAAAGCAATTAAGCAAAGAGCCACGGGTGATGCCCAATCATTTCCATATGAAAACTGTTTTTTTCATGCTTATCAAAGGGGTGGCCTGAGGCAAAGACCTTCCTGTCATTCAGTGAAACAGAAAAATAGGTAAGCAAAAGGCACAAAGCATGGTTTCTCCACTGAGACTTACCTGGTCACACTGATATCTGAGTTTTCTAAGAAGCTCGCCATTACCTTCAGCTATTCAGTACATGGCCATGTGACAGAGCTTGGGGTGGTACCTATCTTGGACACAAAACCATGAGACTATTCTGCAGATTGGTCAGAATTCAGGAAGAAATCTGAAACTTAGGAAGATAGTAGGTGTTTCCCATCGATAAGGCAACATGCAGTGCAGTCATAAATTGGGCAGGATGAATGCTGGGAAGCTTTCTACTAGACAGGACACATTCATTGATGCATTCTCTTTTCTAATGTCTACAACCACGGACACAGTGTTATACACAGACATAGAAACACTTGCCTTGTCAAAAGACTATCTAGAAACAGTCCACTGCAAACCAGACATACCAGCTTTCCTACCTATTCTAAGAAAATGAGACAAAACCACAAACTCACACCCACAAACACAAAGCACCTCCTTCCCCCAAGTAAGTCTCTGAATATCCAGAGTGTCCTCTGACTAGCGGGCCCTACTATGTTCACCCGAAATGGCCTGTACTGTGGCAGATCTGGTCTCCTTGGCCAACTCTGTGTAGTTGTTAGGAGCCAGCGGTGAGTCACTACCTACTTACTAAGGAAAGGCCCGTCTTCAGAGCTCTCCTGATATTTGGCCATCCTCACATCAGTAGGTACCAAGAAAGACAGAATCTGTCATTGGTAAAACAAAACAAGTGAGCCCACTGGTACTGGGACTGGGACTGGCTCTGGATGCCTGGCTTCCTGGATCCCAAGTTCAGAGAGTTCCATCACCAAAGAAGTAAGGTAGGTCACTTCCTTCAGGAACTGAATGAGGTCAATGCCTTGGCAAACACTTTGTCCTAATAGCTGCTTCCAAGGGTCCCATGAGATGGAGGCTGCCCCTACTTCCTGTGACACTGTCACAAGTTAGAATGGTATATCAACCATAGACACACGGGAACAGCTCTCCACACAGACCTTGTTTGGTCCATCTTCTCTACATTAAGAAGAAAGTGGCTGATTCAGACACACCCCTTCATCCTGACAAGGTTGTTTGCCATGGAAGATGACTTTTGCTCTCTCAGGTCCTTCATAGCTGCCTACCTCTTTTCCAGGGATCATGTCTGCATGGACCTTTGAGGTTCTCAGCAGGTGGAAGATCCCCTACATTCCTGTATTGTAAGACCAACTCTGTCCCTGCTCTTCTGTAAAGTTAGATTGAGGGAACAGTGTATGTTTAGGGTCAATAACATGTTGGATTTGGTTTAGGAATCATCCTGCAGAATGAATAATGGTATTTGAAACTGCGATATTTACTAGAATATATATGTGAAATATAAGTGTGAAACTAGAAATCTAGGTAACATTTGAAGCCCAGAAGGGCATTGGACCCTTGATTGTGATACTTAGAATAAAATTACATTCTGCACAGAGGTCTCAGATAGATCAATATACAATGGCATAAGACCTTGTACCTTGCTTGATTGAATGTAGAAGAGAATATCCAGTCAAAAAAGGATAGTCGGTAGGATTAGGAAGATAGTCGGTAGGTTTAGAAAAAGAATGAGTATAGGATTAGGAACAAACTTTTATTAGCAATAGGTTATCGATTAGAGTGTGAATGTAAATGTCAGCACATGTGAAGAGTCAGTCACAATGATGAACTGGGGAAAATATGTAGGAAACAGATAGAAATAGAGCCATAATGAAATCAGGCAATGTATAAAGTGAGGGATAGGATTAGACATTTTCAGTAGGGTTGAGTTTGAATATATAATCTTAAGAAGAAACAAATATGTAGTCACCAATAGGATTGATATTTGAGAGCATTAGGCAAGCTGGACATGGATGTTTTTAGTAATCCATGTTTACTTTCCTTTTAGGCTTTGGTACAAACATAAGTGTGAGCTTTGCATTTTGTGTTCCGAATATTTCTGTGATTAAATGTATAAGTAGATCAGGTGACATGAGTATTTCTTCCAACATTTCAGGGAGCAATATTTTGAAGACATATAAATTAGTATTGGGGGTATAAAGAAGTGTACACTGCGTCTATGAATATAGAGATAATGCATGAATAGACCATACTGTGAATAAATAATATAACTCGTTCCACTTTAAATAATGGATTGAATTTTTATCTGAAAATATATAAGAAATCCTATATCGTTATGCAATCATTAATTCCAACCAGTCATACATCTAATGGTAATATCAGAGTTATAATTCATCATAAAGTTTATGTGAGTTTTGCTTCAAAAGTGATTATGGAAATTGAAAGTAATGTGTCTTGAAAGAACTCTCATGAAAAGACCTGTCAAGAAACATGGAAGAATACATGTGTCCTGAAGCAGGAAGTGATTGAAAGTGAAACAAATTCCTGTAAATCTTCCATTGGCTTCCAAATTGCTTGTGACTGACTTGTGGGGAAATCTTAAGAGCCCCTCCCAGCTCTCCCTTGAGCGCGATAGCCAGACCGAGGGAATTAGGAGTGGCACGGGACTCGTGGTGCAGACCTCCAGGCCACCGCTCCCACCAGTGCTGAAAACTGAAGTCTCTTGCTCCAGCTTCTGGGGGCATGGCTTCCGGAGTGCAAGCAAATTCGCTGGGGGTTCTCAGGCCTAAGCTCTACAAACTTAGGGTCTGAGGGAGACAAACAGGGAGAGTGTTCCCAGGCGTTCATGAAAACAGGGCTCCTAGGAGCAGCAGACCTGGCATGTAGCCAGTATTGTGGTGAGTGTCACAGGTGAGTGGGGCCTGGCTTGAGGAAACACAAAAGAAGGTCCTAGGCACTCAGGATTGGACACCCACCCAGTCTGGGAGGAAGAGCTGCTGCACAGTGATTGGTTCCCACTTATTGAAAGGAGAAGCTTGGCCCAGTGGGCACAGCTCTACGTACTGGAAAAGAAGTTTATTGCAATCTATGACTGCATTTATTGTTATTATTATTATTTTAATTTGGTTTTTTTTGTTTTTGTTTTTGTTTTTTTTTTTGTTTTCTTTTATTTTCATTTTTTTGTTGCTGTTCTTTAACTTTTAAAAAATGTTTTAAAATTTTTTATTTTATTTTATTTTTTTTTCCGGTTCATGATGACCATCTGAGAACACAAATTTATTGCTTTTATTTTCCAAAATCCTCATAAAAGAACTTAAACACTATAAAAATAATCACACGGTATTACCATAAAACAACAAATGAAAGGGAAAAAACGTATTGGATCTCACCATTATGTATACACACAACACACACCTGCACAATCCCCCCAAACTAAAAGTAAATAGCGGAAAGATCAGTAGAGTGGAGGGAAGGGAACAGAAAGAGGGAGGAAAGGAGAAAAAGAGGAAGTACTGGGGACTGAATTAGAGCAAATTATATTTCATGCTTTTATAATTATGCCAAAATGAATCTTAATGTTATGTATAATCTTAATGGTATGTATAAAAAGAACCAATTAAAAAAAGAAATATGATAGTATACCAGTGCTGTGTAGAGCCAATAAAAAAATACCTATACATAAACTAAAAAAAAATGTGAATTTTAAGAATAAACTGGAGTGGGCTAGAGTTGTGGATCAGTGGTAGAGCACTTGTCTAGCATGTGTGAGGCACTGGTTGGATTCTCAGCACTGCATATAAATTAATTAATTAAATAAGGATCCATCAACAACTAAAAAAAACTAGTAAAAAAGAATAAATTATAAAAAATAAATGAAAGTGTGTAGAAAATGTCATTTGAAGTAAAAATACAAAATCAGCTCTAAGTTGTTTGCAACACAAACACACAAGTTAAGTGGTGTTTGAAAATACAGGGAGCAAAAGCTATTGTATAAAAATTTTATTGATAATTCCAGAAAATCTATTATTAATATCAATGTAAAATATGTATTTTAAGTGAAAGAACCTTTAATAAGACAGCAATTGTGTTAATTAATTAAAGAATCTAAAAATTAGATGAAAATATGATTTGTTTTTATTCAATGAAGCAAGATTAAATGTTTGAAATATGATTTTAAGGAGAAATATAGGCACCACAATAAGTTTTAGGAATTTTGTGGATACAAAGATAATTAACTTAGGACAACTTACTATGATAAATGAGTTTACTTTAGTAGAAAAATAGAATTTGCCCTCTGGAAACTGGGCACCCCTAATCCCCAAATCCCAAATCCAAAATGCCAAATCTAACGTGTTTTAGTACTGGAATGTGACAAGTGAAAAGTTTCCTACTTGGCTTCATTTGACAGGTTACAGTCAAAATGCAGGTATACTAAAAATGTTGTATGAAATTTCCTCCAGGCTATGGGTCTAAGGCATGAATGAAATATAAATGAATTTCATATTTACACTTGAGTCTTATCCCCAAGATTATGTGTGTATAAATATTCCATAATTCCAAAAAAATCCAAAATCTGAAATGCTTCTTGTTCTAAGCATTTTTGATAAACAATACTTAACCTATATACAATTGTTTCCCCCACAACAAATAAACAAATTTAATAAGGTTAAAAACTTTCCAAAAATAAAATTTAAACATACTACAAAGCAAATAAATAACACATGAAATAATAAATTTTTTGGTGACTTAACAACTGGAAACTGTTTCATTTAACTTTCCCCTGGATCATAGATAAACTTCAAAATTATTTTCTTTTTTTTTTTTAAATGGCAAAATAATTTTATTTCATTTTATTTTTTTATTGGTTGTTCAAAACCCTACAAAGCTCTTGACATATCATATTTCATACATTAGCATACATTAGCTTCAAGTGAGTTATGAACTCCCTTTTTTAAACCAAGTAGTGATTGCAGAATCACATGGGTTACACATCCACATTTTTACATAATACCATACTAGTAACTGTTGTATTCTGCTGCCTTTCCTTTCCTCTGCAATCCCCCCTCCCCTCCCCTATTTTGTTATTATTATTTTTTAAAATTTTAATTTTAATTTTATATTATCATTATCATTTTTTTAAAAAAATCATTTTCATTCTTTATTTTCTATTTTTTCTATTGTATTTCATTTCTTTTCAATTTTCTTATTTCCCATTCCTTGCATTCTACCTGCCTACTCTCATTCTCTTTAGTGACTTTTTCCCTTCCCTTCTAAAATCTTTACTCCCAAGCATCAAATAAATTTATAAGAGTAAACAGTAACTCAGCAGTCAAACAGAACAAGAAGTAACATGAGCAGCATAAACAAGCAAGGAAGAAAAGGAGAACAAACAACGAAGAACACCCTAAATATTCAGGAGGACCAGGATTCATCAGAAAAGTGGTCATATAAAGAACTCAAGGAATACCTTAGACAGATGGAATGGAAACTTAAAGAAGATACGAGACAGAAAATCCAAACAGTAAAAGAAAACATTGAAAATGAATTACATAAACATATAAAAGAAAAAGTTAAGCATCTTTATCAGTGGATAGAGATTATAAAAAAAATCAAACAATAATTCTAGAAATGAAGGAAATGATAAACCAAATTAAGAACTCCATTGAGAGTATCACTAACAGAGTGGAGCAAGTAGAAGCCAGAACGTCAGATAATGAAGACAAAATATATCATCTTGAAACGAGTCCAGCCAACTCAGAAAGGCTGGCAAAAAAATCACAAGAAAAACATCCAAGAGATTTGGGATAACATAAATAAAACCACACTTACGAGTCATCAGGATAGAGGAAGGTACAGAGACTCAAACCAAGGGAATGAGAAAACTGCTGAATGAAATAATTACAGAAAACTTTCCAGAAATAAAAAAGGAAATAGATATAAAAATTGTAGATGCATAAAGGACAAGAGCACACAAAATCACAGTAGACGAATGCCAAGACACATTGTTATGAAGATATCCAATATACAGAACAAAGAGAAAATAATAAATCTACAAGAGAATGGAGGCAGAATACATTCAGTGGTAAACCAATAAGGTTAACAACGGATATTTGATCACAGATGCTGAAAGCGAGAAGATCCTGGAAAAACGTATTTCAAACACTGAAAGACAATGGATGCAAACCAAGAATTATGTATCCAGCATAATTAACCATCAGGTACTACAATAAAATAAGAATCTTTCATGATAAACAAAAGCTAAAAGAATTTGAAGCCAGAAAACAAGCTTTACAAAGCGTCTTGAGAAAAACACTACACAAGAAAGAAATGAAAAACAACAACCAAAACCATCAGTGGGAAGTACCTTGGTAATGACAGAGGCAGGGTGAAAGCTTATCATGGAGAAACAAACTAAATTTAAAAAAAGATAAATAATCAAACATGGCTGGCAGTACAAACCATACATCAATAGTAACTCTGAATGTAAATGGCTTCAACTCTCCAATAAAGCGACATAGGCTGGTAACTTGGATTAAATAAACAAATCCAACAATATGTTGCCTCCTGGAGACACATCTGAAATGCAAAGACACACAGGCTGAAGGTGAAAGGTTGGGAAAAAATACACCATGCACACTTATCCTCATAAACAAGCAGGGGTGGACATCCTCATATCAAATAAAATCGACTTCAAGACTAAGTTAATCAAAAGGGATAAGGAAGGACATTATATACTGTTAAAAGGAACCATTCACCAACAAGACATAACGATTATCAATATTTATGCACTAAATAATGGTGCTACGATGTTCATGAAACAAATTCTCCTCAAGCTCCAAAATGAAATAGACCTCAACACAATAATTATGGGTGACTTCAACACACATCTATCACCATTGGACAGATCCTCCAAACAAAAGTTGAATAAAGAAAGTATAGAACTCAATATCACAATCAATAACCAACATGTAACTGACATATATAGAATATATCAACCATCATCAAGTGGATATACTTTTTTCTCAGCAGCACATGGATCCTTCTCAAAAAAAGACCATATATGATGCCATAGGGCAACCCTCAGTAAATATAAAGGTGTGGAGATAATAACATGCATTTTATCTGATCATAATGGAATGAAACTGGAAATCAATGATAAAAGAAGGAAGGAAAAATTCTACATCACATGGAAAATGAACAATATGTTACTGAATGATCAATGGGTTACAGAAGACATAAAGGAGGAAATCAAAAAATTCTTAGAGATAAATGTAATTATAGACACAACATATCGGAATCTATGGGACACAATGAAAGCAGTTTTAAGAGGGAAATTCATCGCCTGGAGGTCATTCCTGAAAAAAAAGGAAAAACCAACAAATAAGTGAGCTCACACTTCATCTCAAAGCCCTAGAAAAGGAAGAGCAAAACAACAGCAAATTTAGCAGAAGGCAAGAAATTATTAAAATCAGAGTGGAAATCAACAAAATTGAAACAAAAGAAACTATTGAAAAAATTAACAAAACTAAAAGTTGCTTCTTCGAAAAAATAAATAAGATCAACAGACCCTTAGCCATGCTAAAGACGAAAAGAAGAGAAAGAACTCAAATTACTAACATATGGGATGAAAAAGGCAACATCACAACAGATGCTACAGAAATACAGAAGACAATTAGAAATTATTTTGAAAACCATTATTCCAATAAAATAGAAAATAGTGAAGACATCGATAAATTTCTTAAGTCATATGATTTGCCCAAACTGAGTCAGGAGGATACACACAATTTAAACCGACCAATATCAATGGATGAAATAGAAGAAGCAATCAAAAGACTACCAACCAAGAAAAGCCCAGGAACGGATGGCTATACAGCAGAGTTTTACAAAACCTTTAAAGAAGAATTAATACCAATACTTTTCAAGTTATTTCAGGAAATAGAAAAAGAGGGAGCTCTGCCAAATTCATTTTATGAGGCCAACATCACCCTAATTCCAAAACCAGAAAAAGACACCTCAAAGAAAGAGAACTACTGACCAATATATCTGATTAACCTAGATGCAAGAATCCTCAATAAAAATCTGCCTAATCGAATACAAAGGCAAATCAAAAAAATTGTTCACCAGGATCAAGTAGGATTCATCCCTGGTATGCAACGATGGTTCAATATACGAAAATCAATAAATGTTATTCATCACATCAATAGACTTAAAGATAGGAACTATATGATCATCTCGATAGATGCAGAAAAAGCATTTGACAAAGTACAGCATCCCTTTATGTTCAAAACATTAGAAAAATAGGGATAACAGGAACTAACCTCACATTGTAAAAGCTATCTATGCTAAGTCTCAGGCTAGCATCATTATGAATGGAGAAAAATTGAAGGCATTCCCTCTAAAATCTGGAACAAGACAGGGATGCCCTCTGTCACCACTTCTATTCAATATAGTTCTCAAAACACTGGCCAGAGCAATTAGACAGACGAAAGAAATCAAAGGCATAAAAATAGGAAAATAAGAACGAAAATTATCACTATTTCCTGGTGACATGATTCTATACATAGAAGACCCAAAAGGGTCTACAAAAGAACTACTAGAACTAATAAATGAATTCAGCAAAGTGGCAGGATATACAATCAAAACGCATAAATCAAAGGCATTTCTGTATATCAGCGACAAACCTCCTGAAACAGAAATGAGGAAAAACACTCCATTCACAATACCCTCAAAAAAATTAAATACTTAAAAATCAACCAAACAAAAAAGGTGAAAGACTTATACAATGAAAACTACAGAACCCTAAAAAGAGAAGTAGAAGAAGATCTTAGAAGATGGAAAAATATACCCTGTTCCTGGATAGGCAGAACTAACATCATCAAAATGGCGAAATTACCAAAAGTTTTCTATAGGTTCAATGCAATGCCAATCAAAATCCCAATGGCATTTCTTGTAAAAATAGATAAAGCAATCATGGAATTCATATGGAAAAATATAAGACCCAGAATAGCAAAAGCAATTCTAGCAGGAAGTGTGAATCAGGCGGTATAGCGATACCGGACTTAAAACTATACTACAGAGCAATATTAACAAAAACAGCATGGCACTGGTACCAAAACTGGCAGGTTGACCAATGGTACAGAATAGAGGACACAAAGACTAATTCACAAAGCTACAACTATGCTATATTTCATAAAGGAGCTAAAAGCATGCAATGGAGGAAATATAGCATCTTCAACAAATGGTGTTGTAAAAAATGGAAATCCATATGCAACAAAATGAAACCGAATCCCCTCCTCTTGCCATGCACAAAAGTTAACTCAAAGTGGATCAAGGAGCTAGATATCAAATAAGAGACTCTGCATCTGATACAAGAAAAAGTTGGCTCCGATCTACATAATGTGGGGCCGGGCTCCAAATTCCTTAACAGGACACCCATAGCAGAAGAGTTAATAACAAGAATCATCAAATGGGACTTACTTAAACTGAAAAGTTTTTTCTCAGCAGGATAAAAAATGAGAGAGGTAAATAGGGAGCCTAAATTATGGGAACAAATTTTTACTCCTTACACTTCAGATAGAGCCCTAATATCCAGAGAATACCAAGAACTCAAAAAATTAGACAATAAGATGATAAATAACCCAATCAAAAAATGGGCCATGGACCTGAACCGACACTACTCAGAGGAGGACATACAATCAATCAGTAAGTAAATGAAAAAATGCTCACCATCTCTAGCAGTCAGAGAAATGCAAATTAAAATCACCCTAAGAAACCATCCTACTCTAGTAAGATTGGCAGCCATTATGAAGTCAAACAACAAGTGCTGGCGAGGATGTAGAGAATAGGGTACTCTTGTACATTTCTGGTGGGACTGCAAACTGTTGTGGCATATTTGAAAAGCAGTATGGAGAATCCTGGGAAAGCTGGGAATGGAACCACCATTTGACCCAGCTATTGCCCTTCTCAGACTATTCCCTGAAGACCTTAAAAGAGCATATTACAGGGATACTGACACATTGATGTTCATAGCAGCACCATTCAAAATTGCTAGACTGTGGAACCAACCCAGATGCCCTTCAGTAGATGAATGGATAAAAAATGTGGCATTTATACACCATTGAGTATTATGCATCATTAAAAAATGACAAAATCATTGAATTTGCAGGGAAATGGATGGCACTAGAGCAGATTATGCTTAGTGAAGCTAGCCAAACCCTAAAAAACAAATAAAAATGTCTTCTTTGATATAATGAGAGCAACTAATAACAGAGCAGGGAGGAAGAGCAGGAAGAAAAGATCAACATTAAACAGAGACATGAGGTGGGGGTCGGAAAGAGAGAGATAAAGGAAATTGCATGGTAATGTAGGGAGACCCTCATTGTTACACAAAATTACATATAAGAGGTTGTGAGGGGAATGGGAAAATTAACAAAGATATAAATGTATTACAGTAGATGGGGTAGAGAGAGAAGATGGGAGGGGAGTGGGGATACTAGAGGATAGAAAATGTAGCAGAATACAACAGTTACTAATAGGGCATTATAAAAATGCAGATGTGTAACACATATGATTCTGCAATCCGTATTTGGGATAAAAATGGGAGTTCATAACCCACTTGAATCTAATGTATGAAATATAATATGTCAAGAGCTTTGTAATGTTTTGAACACCCAATTAAAAAAATAAAAAAATAATATGAAATAAAATAATTGAAAAAAAAACACATGGAGAAATATTTCACTCTCTTCCAGAACAATGCCTTGACATTACCCTCGCCCCAAGTAATACATCATTAGAGGAGAAGAGTTAGAAAATCTGGGAATACATAGCTGGAATTTAATATGCTCAAAAGTTCACAACATTGGAGGTGGTAGAGTAGTTTACTAAAGTAAGGGACAGGGTAAACACTCCACAAATATGGAGCTCTGCTGGCCTAAAGACTTCTTCAGAAACTGCCACTGAGGTTGGGCACTTGAAATATATGTTGTTGTCAGGAGCTTTAGATTCCTTTGTAATGAGAGCATCAAAGCTGGGTCTGCATCTATGTGACCTGGAGGACATGGTTTCTTATGTTCCAATGAACATGAGTCAGCAGTGCTGAATTCAATCTTTGTAGGTAAACTGTGGTCACTGGGGGCTAAGTGTCTCCCCGTGTGGACTGTGAAGCCATTTGGTCATCCTCCACATTTTGTGGTGTTTCTTGCTGCTGCACTGTTAGTTTGGTATTTGCTTCACAAAATACAAGGAGTCCACCTGGGCCAAAGTGTTGGAGGGAGTTTCTCACGTGTGGTGGGTCAGGGTCTGCAGGAGAATGCACCCACCAAGGTTCTATCCCAAATAGCTTGCCTCTTGACCATAGCAACGTGATTCTGAACATTGCCCTAAAAACTCTACAAATAAAAATACGCCTTTACATATAAGGGTCTGCTCGCTGCACCATGTCAGTCACAAGCAATTTGGAAGCCAATGGAAGATCCACATGGCTCCACCACAGATGATTTATCACACACCTGCCGACTGCAGCTCTATGCCCACTACTCAGCAGGCTCCAAATTACTGGCATCTCTGCTCTACACCATTTTCTGGAAACCCAGTCCATCAGGCACTGTCTGGTATACTCATAGTCAGCAACAGGATATCCAAAGGTTCTCCAGTGCCACCTGGTCATGGAAATTTAAAAAAATTTCACGGTATTTATCTAGCCATTTTTCAAGGATGAAGTTGAAGGCACTGTGGGTTTCACTTCATTCAGGAACCATTAAATGGTGAGGATGCTCATTTCAATGAAAGCTCTGGAGAACTCTCATAAGCATGGCTTCCTAAAGAGTGGCCAATGATCACATGATGCTAGGCACATTGAGGTCTACAATGTGAGGTCCATGTGTGTTTTGACTCTCAACTATGGCTGCCAAGTCTTTCAGAATAAAATTATGTGATACCCTGGCTGAGATTCCAAGTGCTCTGTGCAAAGCCAACCTGGGCCTAGATCTCAGTTTCCAAGGGCAAATCTCATGCGTGGCCTCCTAATATCCCAACTCAATTCATGGCAATACTTCTCTGAGGTCAGTACCTCAACTCAGTATCTAAGGGGAATCACACCAGAGTTCAAGCCCAGGTGGACCCAGTCGTCACTTCCAACCACCACCCAAATGACCACAATTAAAACCAAAACACTCCCACATGACCCACATTTTCTTCCATATAGACACTCATCATAACTTCTGGCTGGAGGATTCCATAAGGGGCTCCGCCCAAGCCAGTGTCAAAAATAAGCTCCCGTGCCCCTTAATTTGACTAAACTGAGGGTGGCTATACACACTTCCTGTGAACAAGATGTGATCAAATAGGTCTGCCATTAATACTGCTCCGCTTCTCCAATTTGAGGACTACTGACTGTGGGTTTTAGATTCTTTATGTGAACTGGAGTCATGATAAAACCCAAGCACCTAGGGGATAGAATCTGCAGGGCTTTGAGGAACTCATTTGAGACAAAGGATCCCTATTCTCACTTGATGGAGGTCACGAACCTTACAGAGGAAGACGAGAGACTTCATCCACAATGACTGCTCTTTTTGCCACTTTGGTTTTGGATGTACACATGGAATCTTTCTTTAGATCCATCAGGTGATGAGAAACTAAGCAACAGCCTCACACAGGGCCAATGGTCTGAATGAGACACATCTTTTTCAAAGCAATTAAGCAAAGAGCCACAGGTGATGCCCATTCATTTCCATTTGAAAACTGTTTTCTTCAGGCTTCACAAAGGGGTGGCCTAAGGCAAAGACCTTCCTGACATTTAGGGCAACAGAACAATAGGTAACCAAAAGGCCCAAAGCAGGGTTTCTCCACTGAGTCTTTAATGGTCATAGTGATTTCTGAGTTTTCTGTGATGCTCGCCATTCCCTTCAGCTATCCAGTACATGGCCATGTCACAGAGCTTGGAGGTGGTATATATCTTGCACAAAAAACCATGAGCCTATTCTAGAGAGTGGCCAGAATTCAGGAAGAAAAGTGGAACTTAGGAAGATAGCAGGTGTAGCCAATTGATAAGGCAAGCCGCAGTCCATTCATAAATTGTGCAGGATGAATTCTGGGAAGCTTTCTACTAAACAGGACATATCCATTGATCCAATATCTTTTCTAATGTCTACAACCATAGATAACAGTGGGATACACAGACATAGAAACACTCGCCTTGCCAAACGACTTACTAGAAACAGTTCACTCCAAACCAAACAAACCGACTTCCCTGTCTATTTTCAGAACATGAGACAAAACCACAAAACCACAACCAAACCTACAAAGGCACCTCCTTCTGCCAAGTAGGTCTTTGACTATCTTGAGTGTCCTCTGACTTATGGGCCATACTATGTTCCCCCGAAATGGCCACTCCTGTCTCAGATTTGGACTCCATGGCCAACTCTATTTAATTGTCAGGAGCCAGCTGTGAGCCACTACCTGTTTTCTCAGGAAAGGCCCCTCTTCAGAGATTTCCTGCCATTTGGCCATCCTCACATGAGTAGGTACCAAGAAAGACTGACTCTGTCCTTGGTAAATCCAAACAAATGAGACCACTCGGACTGGAACTGGCCCTGGCTTTTTTGCCTGAATTCCTGGATCCCAAGATCAGAGAGTTCCATCACCAAGGAAGTGAGGTGAGGTCACTTCTTTCAGAAATTGAAAAATCTGTGGAAAGCAACGCTGGGCCTAGATCTCAGTTCCAAGGGTGACTCTTATGCGTGGCCTCCTAAAATCCCAACAAAATTCAATGCAATACTTCTCTAAGGTCAGTTCCACAACTCAGTCTCTAAGGGGAATCACACCAGAGTTCAAGCCCAGGTGGACAAAGTCATTTCTTCCAACCGCCACACAAATGACCAAAATTAAAACGAAAAGACTCCCACATGGCCCTCATCTTCTTACATATTGTCATTCATCATAATGTCTGGCTGAAGATTTTCATGAGGGGCGAAGCCCAAGAAAGTGTCCAAAATAAGCTCACTTGCCCCTCATTTGCCTAAAGTCAGGGTGGCCTGGACACCCTTCCTGTGAACCAGGAGTGATCAAATAAGCCTGTCATTAATAATGCTCTGTTTCCCCAATTTGAGGCCTACTAATTTTCAGGTATAGATTCTTTGTGATTTGGAGTCATGCGAAACCCCAAGCACCTCTGCAGGGCTTTGAGGAACTCTTTTGACCCAAAGAATCCATTTTCTCACTTGACAGAGGTCAGGAACCTAACAGAGGAAGGCAAGAGACTTCATCCACAATGACTGATCTTTTTGCCATTATGGTTTTTGATGCACACATGGGATCATTCTTTAGATCCATCAGGTGCTGAGAATGTAAGACACAGCCACACACAGGCCAAGAGGCTAATTCAGCCACATCCCTTTACAAAGCAATTAAGCAAAGAGCCACAGGTGATGCCCATTCATTTCCATTTGAAAACTCTTTCTTCAGGCTTCACAAAGGGGTGGCCTGAGACCAAGTCTTTCCTGACATTCAGTGCAACAGAACAATAGGTAAGCAAAAGGCCCAAAGCGGGGTTTTTCCACTGGGACATTTCTGTTCACACTGATATCTGAGTTTTCTGAAAGGCTGGCCATTCTCTTCCGCTATCCAGTACATGGCCATGTCACAGAGCTTGTAGTGGTGCATATCTTGGACACAAAACCATGAGCCTATTCTGGAGAGTGGCCAGAATTCAGGAAGAAAACAGGAACTTAGGAAGATAGAATGTGTTGCCTCTCGATAAGACAAGCTGCAGTCCATTCATAAATTGGGCAGGTTGAATTATGGGAAGATTTATAGTAGACTGGACGCATCCATTAATGCATTCTCTTTTCTAATGTCTACAACAATGGACACAGTGGGATACACAGACATAGAAACACTCGCCTGGTCAAACGACTTACTAAAAACAATCCACTCCAAACCAAACAAACCAACTTTCCTACCTATTCTCAGAACATGGCCTGACCTCTCTCAGATCTGGTTTCCTTGGCCAATTCTGTGAAGTTGTCAAGAAAAAGGGGTGAGCCACTACCTGCTTCTTCTGGAAAGGTCCCTCTTCAGAGCTCTCCTGGCATTTGGCCATCCTCACATCATTAGGTACCAAGAAAGACTGACTCTGTCCTTGGTAAATCCAAACAAGTGAGTCCACTGGGACTGGGGCTGCCTCGGGGTGCCTGGATTCTTGGATACAAAGTTCAGAGAGTTCCATCACCAAGGAAATGAGGTATATCACTTTCTTTGGAACTGAATGAGGTCACTGCCTTGGCAACCACTTTGTCCTAACAGTTGCTTCCAAGTGTCCCATGAGATGGAGGCTGCCCCTACTTCCTGTGACACTTTCACAAGGTAGAATGGTATGTCAACCATAGGCACCCAGCACCAGCTCTCCACACAGGCCTGGTTTGGTCCATCTTCTCTACAATAAAAAGAGAGAGGCTGATTCAGACACATCCCTTCATCCTGACCAGGTTGTTTGCCATGGAAGATGACTTTTGCTCTCTCAGGTCCTTCATAGCTGCCTACATCTTCTCCAGGTATCATTTCTGAATGGACCTTTGAGGTTCTCAGCAGGTGGAATGTCCCCTACTTTCCTGTATTGTAAGAACGACTCTATCCCTGCTCTTCTGTAAAATGAGATTGAGGAAACAGTGTATGTTTAGGCTTAATAACAGGTTCGATTTGGGTTAGCAATCATTCTGTGTGATAAATAATGGTATTGGGAACCTGCGATATTTACAAGAATATTGAGGTGAAATATAAGTATGAAAACAAAAATCTAGGTATGATTTGAAGCCCAGAAGGGCATTGGGCCCTTAATTGGGATACTTAGTTTTGAATTATATTCTGCAAAGATGTCTCAGACAATTTGATATACAATGGCATAGGACCTTGTACCTTGGATGTTTGAATGTAGAAGAGAACATCCAATCCAAAGGGATAGTCAGTAGAATTAGGAAGATAGTCGGTAGGTTTAGGAAGAAGAGTGAGTGTAGGATTGGGACTAAAAATTCTTTAGCTATAGGGTTTCGGATAGAGAGTGAATGTAAATGTCAGCACATATGAAGAGTCAGTCACTATGATGAAATTGGGAAAATATGTAGAAAAGCAGATAACAATAGAGACATTATGAAATCAGGCAAAGTATTAAGTGAGTGATAGGAGTAGACATTTTCACTAGGGTTGAGTTTGAATATATAATCTTAGGAAGAAACAAATATGTAGTAACCAATAGGATTGACATTTGAGAGCATTAGGCAACCTGGACAAAGATGTTTTTAGTAATCCATGATCGCTTTCCATTTAGTCTTTGGTACAATCATAAGTGTGACCTTTACATTTTTTGTCCAGAATATTACTGTGATAAAATCTATATGTAGATCAGGTGACATGAGTATTTCTACCACCATTTCTGGGAGCAATATACTGAAGACGTAAAATTTGTATTGGGGGTACAAAGAGGTGTACCCTGTGTCCATGAATATAGAGATTAAGCATGAATACACCATACTGTGAATAAATAATATAACTGGTTCCAACTTTAAATAATGGATTGAATTGATATCTGAAAATATACAATAAATCTTATATTGATATATATTCATTCATTCCAACCAGTTATACATCTAATGGTAATATTAGTGTTTTGATTTATCATGAAGAGTGTGTGAAGTTTGCTTCAAAAGTGATTATGGAAATCGAAAATAATGTGTTCGGAAAGAATTCTCATGCAAAGACCAGTCAAGAAATATGGAGGAATACATGTGTTTTGAAGCAGGAAGTGATTGAAAGTGAAACAAATGCCTATAAATTTGCTAAATTTTTTATGAAATATATATCCTATGATGTGCATAAACTGATGAAATTGTACCAGTTTTGAATAAAAATTAACGTAAAAATACACATCATGTCCATTGGAATCTACTTGCATTGATGTTAAACTTGGTCAGTTACTGTAGAAATATTAGGATTCGCGTGCCTCATTCACCGAAGTTAGTTTTCTTTTTTTTTTTTAATTTTTTATGGTTGTTCTAAACATTATTTATTTCTTGATATATCATATTTCACACTTTGATTCAAGTGGGTTATGAACTCCCATTTTTACCCCGTATACAGATTGCAGAATCACATCAGTTACACATCAATTGATTGACACATTGCCATACTAGTGTCTATTGTATTCTGCTGCCTTTCCTATCCTCTACTATCCCTCCTCCCCTCCGCTCTCTTCCCCTCTCCTCTCTCTACCCCCTCTACTGTAATAAATTTCTCCCTTTTGTATTATTTTTCCCTTTCCCCTCACATCCTCTTTTATGTAATTTTGTATAACCCTGAGGGTCTACTTCCATTTCCATGCAATTTCCCTTCCCTCTCCCTTTCTCTCCCACCTCTCATCCCTATTTAATATTAATCTTCTTCTCATGCTCTTCATCCCTACTCTGTTCGTAGTTACTCTCCTTTTATCAAAGAAGGCATTTGGCATTTGTTTTTTAGGGATTGGCTAGCTTCACTTTGCATAATCTGCTCTAATGCCATCTATTTTCCTGCAAATTCTATGATTTTGTCATTTTTTAAAGCAGAGTAATACTCCATTGTGTATAAGTGCCACATTTTTTTTATCCATTCTTCTATTGAACAGCATCTAGGTTGGTTCCACAGTCTTGCTATTGTGAATTGTGCTGCTATGAACATCAATGTAGCAGTGTCCCTGTAGCATGCTCTTTTAGGGTCTTTAGGGAATAGACCGAGAAGAGGAATAGCTGGGTCAAATGGTAGTTCAATTCACAGCTTTCCAAGAAATCTCCATAATGCTTTCCAAATTGGCTCTACCAATTAGCAGTGCCTCCAATAATGTACAAGTGTACCTGTTTCTCCACATCCTCACCAGCACTTGTTGTTGTTTGACTTCATAATGGCTGCCAATCTTACTGGAATGAGATGGTATCTTAGGGTGGTTTTGATTTGCATTTCTCTGACTGCTGGGGATGGTGAGCATTTTTTCATGTACTTGTTTTTTGATTGTATGTACTTCTCTGAGAAGTGTCTGTTCTGGTTCTTGGCCCATTTGTTTATTGGGTTATTTGTTATCTTATTGTCTATTTTTTTGAGTTCTTTGTATACTCTGAATATTAGGGCTCTATCTGAAGTGTGAGGAGTAAAGATTTGTTCCCAGGATTTAGGCTCCCTATTTACCTCTCTTATTGTTCCTTTTGCTGATAAAAAACTTTTTAGTTTGAGTAAGTCCCATTTGTTGATTCTAGTTATTAACTCTTGTGCTATGGGTGTCCTATTCAGGAATTTGGAGCCCGACCCCACAGTATGTAAATTGTAGCCAACTTTTTGTTCTATCAGACGCCATGTCTCTGATTTGATATCAAGCTCCTTGATCCATTTTGAGTTAACTTTTGTGCATGGCGAGAGAAAGGGATTCACTTTCATTTTGTTACATATGGATTCCAAGTTTTCCCAGCACCATTTTTTGCAGATGCTATTTTCCTTCATTGCATGCTTTTAGCCCCTCCATCAAATATAAGATAGTTGTAGTTTCCTGGCTTGGTTTCTGTGTCCTCTATTCTGAACCATTGGTCCACCTGCCTGTTTTGGTACCATTACCATGGTATTTTTGTTACTATTTTTCTGTAGTATAGTTTGAAGTCTGGTATCGCTATGCCGCCTGATTCACACTTCCTGCTTAGTGTTGTTTTTGTTATTCTGTGTCTTTTATTTTTCCATATGAATTTCATGATTGCTTTCTCTATTTCTAGAAAAAATTCCGTTTGGATTTTGATTGCCATTGCATTAAACCTATTGAGAACTTTTGGTAATATCACCATTTTGATGATATTAGTTCTGCCTATGCATGAACAGGATATATTTTTACATCTTCTAAGATCTTCTTCTATTTCTCTCTTTAGGGTTCTGTAGTTTTCATTGTATAAGACTTTCACATCTTTTGTTAGGTTGATTCCTAATTATTATTATTTTTTTTTAGGATATTGTGTATGGAGTGGTTGTCCTCATTTCTATTTCAGAGGATTTGTCGCTGATATGCAGGAATGCCTTAGATTTATGCCTGTTGATTTTATATCCTGCCACTTTGCTGAATTCATTTATTAGCTCTATTAGTTTCTTTGTAGACCCTTTTGGGACTGCTAGACATAGAATCATGTGATCTGATAATTTAAGTTCTTCTTTTCCAATTTTTACGCCTTTTATTTCTTTCGTCTGTCTAAATGCTCTGGCTAGTGTTTCGAGAACAATGTTGAACAGAAGTGGTGAGAGAGGGCATCCCTGTCTTGTTCCAGATTTTAGAGAGAATACCTTCAATTTTTCTCCATTCAGAATGATGCTAGCCTGAGGCTTAGCAGAGATTGCTTTTACAATATTGAGGTATGTTCCTCTTATCACTAGTTTTTCTAGAGTGTTGAACATAACAGAATGCTGTACTTTATAGAATGCTTTTTTTGCATCTACCGAGATGATCATATGGTTCTTATTTTTAAGTCTATTGATGTGGTGAATAACATTTATTGATTTCCGTATATTGAACCAGCCTTGCATCACACGGATGAATCCTACTTGATCAGGATTCACAATTTTTTTGATATGTTTTTGTATCCAATTCGCCAGAATTTTATTGAGGATTTTTTCGTGTAGGTTCATTAGAGATATTGGTCTGTAGTTTTCTTTCTTTGAAGTGTCTTTGTCTGGTGTAAGAATCAGGGTGATCTTGGCCTCGTAGAATGAATTTGGAAGAATCTCCCTCTTTTTCAATTTCCTGAAACACCTTGAAAAATATTGGTATTTGTTCCTCTTTAAAGGTTTTGTTAAACTCTGCTGTATACCCATACGGTCCTGGGCTTTTCTAAGTTGGTAGTGGATTGATGGTTTCTTCTATTTCCTCAATTGATATTGGTCTGTTTATGTTGTCTATATCCTCCTGAATCAATATGGGCATATCATATGACTTAAGAAATTTATCGATGCCTTCACTGTCTTCTATTTGTTTGGAGTATAAGGATTAAAAATAATTTCTGATTATCTTCTGTATTTCAGAAATATCTCTTGTGATATTTTCTTTTTTAATCCCTTATGCTAGTAATTTGAGTTCTCTCTTCTTCTCTTTCATAGCATGGCTAAGGGTCTGTCAATTTTATTTATTTTTTCAAAGAACCAACTTCTACTTTTGTCAAGTTTTTTCAATTGTTTCTTTTGTTTCAATTTCATTAATTTCAGCTTTGATTTTAATTATTTCTTGCCTTCTACTTCTTTTGCTGTTTCTTTCGTCTTCTTTTTCTAGGATTTTGAGATGAAGTATGAGATCATTTATTTGTTGGTTCTTTCTTTTTTTAAGGAATGAACTCCAAGCAATGAATTTTCCTGTTAGAACTGCTTTCAATGTGTCCCATAGATTCCGATATGTTGTGTCTGTGTTTTCATTTATCTCTAAGAATTTTTAAATTTCCTCCTTGATGTCTTCTATAACCCATTGATCACTCAGTAACCTATTGTTCATTCTCCAAGTGATGCATGATTTTTCCTTCCTTCTTTTATCATTGATTTTTAGTTTCATTCCATTATGATCAGATAATATGCATGGTATTATCTGTACTCCTTTATATTGTCTAAGAGTTGCCCTGTGACATAATATATGATCATTTTTTAGAAGGATACATGTGCTGCTGAGAAAAAAAGGTAACTGTTTGATGTTGGCTGTTATATTCTACATATCTCAAATAAGTCTAGGTTATTAATTGTGTTATTGAGTTCTATAGTTTCCTTATTCCTTATTCCTTGTTTGGAAGATCTGTCCAGTGGTGAGAGAGGTGTGTTCATGTCTCCCATGATTACTGTATTGTGGTGTATTAGACTCTTGAACTTGAGAAGAGTTTGTTTGATGAACATAGCTGCACCATTGTTTGGGGCATATATATTAATGATTGCTGTCTCTTGTTGGTGTATGGTTCCCTTGAGCAGTATGTAGTGTCTCTCTTTATCCCTTTTGATTAACTTTGGCTCAAAATCTATTTTATTTGATATGAGTATGGACTCTCCTGCTTGTTTCCGAAGTCCATATGAGTGATATGATTTTTCCCAAACTTTCACCGTCAGTCTATGTATGCATTTTCCTATCAAATGCATCTCCTGTAGGCAGCATATTGTTGGGTCTTGTTTTTTGTTCAATTCTACTAGCCAGTGTGTCTTCATTGGTGAGTTTAAGCCATTAACATTTAGGGTTATTATTGAGATATGGGTTGTTCTTCCAGCCATATTTGTTTATTTATGTTACTAAACATGGTTTGTTTTCCTCTTTGATTATTTTCCCCCCTTTAATGTCCTACCTCCCACTGTTGGTTTTCATTGTTATTTTCCATTTCCTCTTCCTGCAATGTTTTGCCGAGGATGTTTTGAAGAGATGGTTTTCTAGCTGCAAATTCTTTTCACTTTTGTTTATCGAGGAAGGTTTTAATTTCATCTTCCATACTGAAGCTTAATTTCGCTAGATACACAATTCTTGGTTGGAACCCATTTTCCTTCAGTGTTTGAAATATGTTATTCCAGGATCTTCTAGCTTTCAGAGTCTGTGTTGAAAGATCAGCTGTTATCCTGATTGGTTTACCCTTAAACGTAATCTGCTTCCTTTCTCTTGTAGCTTTTAAAATTCTCTCTTTTTTCTGTTTGTTGGGCATCTTCATTATAATGTGTCTAGTTGTGGCTCTCTTATGATTTTGCACATTCGGCGTTCTGTAGGCTTCTAGGACTTGGGATTCTGTTTTATTTATCAAGTCTGGGAAGTTTTCTCGTATTATTTCATTGAATAGGTTGCTCATTCCTTTGGTTTGGACCTCTATACCTTCCTGTATCCCAATGACTGTTAAGTTTGGCCTCTTTATGTTATCCCATATTTCTTGGATATTCTGCTCGTGGTTTCTTAACAGTCTTGCTGAGTGGTCTATGTTCTTTTCAAGTTGAAATACTTTGTCTTCATTGTCTGATGTTCTATGTTCTAAGTGTTCTTCTCTCCTGGTAGTATTCTCAATTGAGTTTTTAAGTTGGATTATTCCTTCCTGCAATTCTAGGATTTCTGTTTGTTTGTTTTTACAACCTCTATCTCCCTATATAGTTGATCTTTTGCTTATTGGATTTGTTTATGTAATTCATTGTCGAAGTGATCTTTAATTGTCTGATTTTGTTGTCTAATGTCTTCCTTGAGACTCCAGATCATCTAAAGCATGAGTATCCTGAATTCTTTATCTGACATTCCATCTGATGCAGCTATTACCTCTTCTAAAGTTGTGTTGACCTGCATTGCTTGTGGTCCTTTATTTCCTTGTCTTTTCATACTGCTCGCGTTTCTCTCTGCTTGTTGAAACTGTTTTGTTTTGGGCAGTGGCTCTGCTCTGCCCCTATTCCTATTGGGGTGACCTAACAACCACGCTGGTGGGCCGCTGGGCTTGTACTGGGCGCGGGAGAAGGCTCTGCTTTGCCACTACTCCAATAGGGGTGCCGTGTCTACCACACCAGCGGGTCATTGGGCCTGTTCTGGGCATAGGCGGTGGCTCTGCTCTGCCCCTACTCCAATTGGGGTGACGTGACTACCACGCCTGCTGGTTGATGGGCCTGTTCCAGGCACGGGCAGCAGCTCTGCTCTGTCACTACTCCAATTGGGATGACATGACTACCACGCCTGCAGGTCGCTGGGCCTGTGCCGGGCATGGGCGGCGGCTCTGCTCTGCCCCTCTGGCTTGAAGACAAAGTGAGAGAGACTCGGGTGTTTGTGACTCACTTTTTTTACCAGGAGACCAACTGTTTCTGTCACCGCTGGTATCGATGAAGTTATCTCCTCCACCACTTTGTGATGACATCAGATCTCTAACATGTTGGTATCCCATGCGAATGGCAGCATTTCGTTCCCTTTGCTGGATGACCAAAGCAATGGGTGAGTCCTGACCAGCCCTCACAAGCCCCGTCTCAATCCTGTTGCCACTGCTTATGAAGGCTAGGTAGGTATTTACCTCCACAGTATTCAGCAAGACCTAGACCGAGAAAGAGTTTCCGCGGGTTCTTTAGCCCTGGGCCTGATCAGTTCCAGGAGCCAGAATTCGGCCGCTCTGGGCTTGGTGTATGTTCTGATAGGAACAGGCCTGAGTAATTTGTCTCCGAGACACAGGCGAATGGCAGCCTGAGATTACCTGTTCTATAGCTGAATGAGCTGCTATGAGTTGAAAACAGGAATGGTGACGTCAGCTCTCCAAGATGGTGGCCCCTGGCTTCCTCTGTGGTCTGACTGGTGTGGAAAACCGAATTGGACCGCGTCCTTCCCCGGTCTCAAACCCAGAATTCAGCAATGAGCACAGTGATTGTACAGCTGGCTGGAGCCCACAGAATCCGCACCACTGAATATTTGTGTTGCTATCTCATTGTTTGCCAGCATGCGCCACAGACTCTAGCCGCAGGGCGATTTGCTGAATAAGCAGCATGACGCTCTATGCGGACAAATCACTCACGTTTGAGCCCCGTAGCTAATCCTCATGAGATGGAAATACTTCCACTAGGTTTTGGAGCACCCAAATTTTGCTGGAAATTCGTCATTCTCTTGCACAGTGATGCTGTATATGGGGTTGATGCACTCCTTTCGCTGCCATCATATGATCCCCTGAAGTTAGTTTTCAGTACTGGAAACGAATATGTATTTCAGGTGGATGAACATTTCTGAGAATAAACTTGTGAAAAGTTGATTATAAATCCACATACATAAATATGAATGAATTTAGGGAGTGTAAAATAAGACAAATACATTTCATATTTTGAAAAATCTGGAGAGTGAATACATATATATATATATATATATAGATTGATAGATAGATAGATAGATACACACAGAGAGAGAGACATTAAAAAGTAGCATTATGTATGCCAATTGAAATTCACCATGAAATATATATCATCTACAGATCCAAAAATACTCATTTTCCTGAACATCAATTTATGTTGTTCAACTAGAAAGCTGACCCATATGTTGAATTTTCAGTTCCAACAGCGTTTAGTAGGAGTGATCTTTTCTTACAGTTTGTATCTGCCAAGTCAGCCACCTCACAAAATGTATGTGTGATACCAGGTAGAATTCAATATGTGCATAAAAAAATACATGTGCTGAATAGACTACAGAGAAAGGGAGACAGTTATTCACATATTTGTTAACTTTTAAAACACATAAAGAACTGTTTCAATAAAAATTTGCTAGATTTATAGCACCTACCATTTATCATAGGAAAGGCAAGTCCAACTATACCCCATGCCTCCTGTGAACCTCTTGTATTTCTATTTTGTTTGGGTTATTTTTCTCCATCATATTAAGATTAGAAGTAAAAGTCTAGAAGGGAATTTGTTAGTGTCAGGGATTCAGTATTTTGAATGGAAAATTGGAAAATGTATCCAATGTGTATGCAAATATGTGCTACACAAAAATCTTCCCACTCTCATTCAGAACAATGCCTTGGCATTACCTTCGCCCCATGTAAGACACAATTAGAGGAGAAGAGTTAGAAAATCTGTGAATACATTCCTGTTATAGAAAATGCTCAGGAGTTCACAAATTTGGAGGTGGTAGAGGAGTTTCCAAAAGTAAGGGACAGGGTAAACACTCCACAAACATGAAGCTCTGCTGGCCTAACATCTGGAGAAACTACCTCTGAGGGTGAGCACTTGAAATATATTTTGTTGTCAGGAGCATTAGCTTCCTTTGTAGTGAGACCATCAAAGCTGGGTCTGCATCTATGTGACATGGATGACATGGTTTCTTATTTTCCGATGAACATGAGGCAGCAGTGCTGAATTTTCTCTTTGTAGGTAAACTGTGGCCACTGAGGGCAAGTGTCTCCTCATCTGGACTGTGAAGCCATTTGGTCATCCTCCACTCTTTGTGGTGTTTTTTGCTTTTGCACTAGGAGTGTGGTATTTGCTTCATGAAATAAAAAGAGTTCAACTGGGACACAGTGCTGTAGGGAGTTCTTTCAGTTGTGGTGGGTTGGGTTCTGTTGAAGAATGCACCAACCAGGCTTCTATCCCACATAGCTTGCAACATTGACCATAGCAACCTGATTCTGAACATTGCCCTGAAACCTCTCCATATAACAAGATTCTTTTACATATAAGGGTCTACTGGCTGCAAAATGTCAGTCACAAGTTATTTGGACACCAATGGCAGATAAACATGGCCACACCAGAGATATTTTATCACACACCTGCCCGCCACGGCTCTAGGAACACTACTCAGCAGGTTCCAACTTACTTGCATCTCTGTTATACACCATTTTCATGAAACCCAGTCAATAAAGGCAATGTCTTGTATTCTCATGATAAGCTAGAGGACATCCAAAGGTTCTCCTGTGACACCTAGTCTTGGGAATTTCAAAAATTTCATGGTATTCATCTAGCCATTATTCAAGGAAGAAGTTGTAGGCACTGTGGGTTTCAATTCATTCATTAACCATTAAATGTTGAGTAAGCTCACTTCAATGAAAGCTCTGGAGAACTCTCAGAGGCAAGGCTTCCCAAAGGGTGGCCAAAAGGTAACATGAAGCCAGGCCCATTTTGGTCTACAATGTGAGGTCCATGTGTGTTTTCACTCTCAACTATGGCTGCCAAGTCTTTCAGAATAAAATCATGTGATATCCTGGCTGAGATTCCCTTTGCTCTGTGGAAAGCCAACTTGGGCGTAGATCTCACTTTCCAAGGGCGACTATCATGCATGGCCTTCTAAAAGCCCAACACAATCCATGGCAATACTTCTCTGAGGTCAATTCCAGAACTCAGTCTCTATGTTGAATCACACAAGAGTTCAAGCACAGGTGTACCCAGTCATCTCTTCCTACCGCCATACAAATGTTCACAGTTAAAACCAAAACACCCCAACATGGCCCTCATCTTCTTCCATGTAGACACTCATCATAACCTCCGGCTGGAGGTTTCCATGAGGTACACAGCCCACGTCCGTGTCCAAAATAAGCTCCCTTGCCCCTCATTTGCCTAACATCAGGGTTGCCTGGACTGCCTTCCTGTAAAACAGAAGTGAAAAAATAGGCCTGGCGTTAATACTGCTCTACTTCTCCAACTTGAGGCCTACTGAGTGTGGGGTTTAGATTCTTTATGTAAATTCATATTTTTTGTTGTTGTACTTTAACTTTTTAATATGTTTTCATTTTTTAAATATTTTTATTTTATTATTATTATTATTTTAAACTTTAATTTACATCTTTTAAATGATCATTATTTTTAAATTTTTTTCTTTCTTTCTTTCTTTTCTATTTTTTCTTTTGTCTTATCATTTCTTTTCAATTTTCTGATTTCCCCTTCCTCGAATTCTACCTGCCTACTCTCATTCTCTTTAGTGACTTCTTCCCTTTCCTTCTAATATCTTTTCTTCCAAGCATCAAATAAATTTATAAGAGTAAGCAGTAACTCAACAGTCAAACAGAGCAAGAAGTAACATGAGCAGCACAAAAAATCAAGGAAGAAAATAAGTACAAACAACGAAGGACAGCCAAAATATTCAGGAGGACCTATAGTCATCAGAAAAATGGTCATATAAAGAACTCAAGGAATACCTTAGACAGATGGAATTGAAACTTAAAGAGGATACGAGACAGCAAATCCAAACAGTGAAAGAACACATTGAAAATGAATTACATAAACAGATAAAAGAAGAAGTTATGCATCTTTATCAGGAGATAGAGATTATAAAAAAATCAAACAATAATTCTAGAAATGAAGGAAACGATAAACCAAATTAAAAAGTCAATTGAGAGTATCACTAACACTGTGGAGCAAGTAGAAGACAGAATGTCGGATAATGAAGACAAAATATATCATCTTGAAATGAATCTAGCCAACACAGAAAGGCTGGTAAAAAATCATGAGTAAAACATCCAAGAGATATGGGATAACATAAAAAAAAATTAATGAGTCATCTGGATAGGTACACAGATTCAAACCAAAGGAATTAGTAATCTATTGAATGAAATAATTACAGAAATTTTTCCAGAAATACAAAGTAAATAGATATACAAATTGGACATGCTTACAGGACACGGAGAACACAAAATCACAGTAGACCAACACCAAGACACATTGTTATGAAGATATCCAATATACAAAACAAAGAGAAAATATTAATAGCTCTAAGAGAAAGGAGGCAGATTACATTAAGGGGTAAACCAATAAGGTTGAGAATGGATTTTTCATCACAGTTGCTGAAAGCGAGAAGATCCTGGAGCAACGTATTTCAAACACTGAAAGACAATGAATGCCAACCAAGAATTCTGTATCCAGCAAAATTAAGCTGCAGGTATGACGATGAAATAAAAATATTTCATGATAAACAAAAGGTAAAAAAATTTGTAGCCAGAAAACCAGCATTGCAAAGCATCTTGAGCAAAACAATACACGAAGAAGAAATGAAAATCAACAACAAAAACCATCAGTGGGAAGTGCCTCAGTAATGACTGAGGGTGGGGGAAAAGCTAATCATGCAGAAACAAACTAAATTAAAAAAAAAAAAAGATGAATCATCAATCATGAGCGGCAGTACAAACCATATATCAATAGTGACTCTAAATGTTAATGGCTTAAACTCTCCAATAACGCGACATAGGCTGGTAACTTGGATTAAAAATGAATCCAACAATATATTGCCTCCAGGAGGCACATCTGAATGGAAAAGACATACACAGGCTGAAGGTGCAAGTTTTGGAAAAAATATACCATGCAACGCTCCCCATAAGCAAGCAGGGGTGGCCATGCTCATATCGAATAAAATCGACTTCAAGACTAATTTAATCAAAAGGGATAAGAAAGGACATTATATACTGTTAAAAGGAACCATTCATCAACAAGACATAAAAATTATCAATATTTATGCACCAAATAATGGTGCTGCAATGTTCAAAAAACAAATTCACCTCAAGTTCCAGAATGAAATAGACCACAACACAATAATTATGGGTGACTTCAACACACCTCTCTCACCATTGGACAGATCCTCCAAACAAAAGTGAATAAAGAAACTATAGAACTCAATATCACAATCAATAACCTAGACTTAACTGACATATATCGAATATATCAATCATCATCAAGTGGATATACTTTTTTCTCAGTAGCACGTGGATCCTTCTCAAAAATAGACCATATATTATGTCATAGGGCAACCCTCAGTAAATATACAGGGGTTGAGATAATACCATGAATTTTTTCTGATCATAATGGAATGAAACTGGAAACCAATGATAAAAAAAGGAAGGAAAAATCCTACATCACATGGAAAATGAACAATATGTTACTGAATGATCAGTGGGTTACAGAAGATATAAAGGAGGAAATCAAAAAATTCTTAGAGATACATGAAAATACAGACGCAATATATCAGAATCTATGGGACACAATGAAAGCAGTTTTAAGAGTGAAATTCATCGCCTGGAGGTCATTCCTGAAAAAAAGTAAAAACGAACAAATAAATGAGCTCACACTTCAACTCAAAGCCCTAGAAAAGGAAGAGCAAAACAACAAAAAATGTAGCAGAAAGCAAGAAATAATTAAAATCAGAGCAGAAATCAACGAAATTGAAACAAAAGAAACTATTGAAAAAATTAACAAAACTAAAAGGTGGTTCTTCGAAAAAATAAATATGTTCGACAGACCCTTAGGCATGCTAATGAAGAGAAGAAGAGAGAGAACTCAAATTACTAACATATGGGATGAAAAAGGCAATATTACAACAGATGCTTCCGAAATACAGAAGACAATTAGAAATTATTTAGAAAACCTATATTCCAATAAAATAGAATATAGTGAAGACATCGATAAATTTCTTAAGTCATATGATATTCCCAGACTGAGTCAGAAGGATACACACAATTTAAACAGACCAATGTCAATGGATGAAACAGAAGAAGCAATCAAAAGACTACAAACCAAGAAAAGCCCAGGAACAGATGGCTATACAGCGGAGTTTTACAAAACATTTAAAGAAGATTTAATACCAATACTTTTCAAGTTATTTCAGCATAGAGAAAAAGAGGGAGCTCTACCAAATTCATTCTATGAGGCCAACATCACGCTGATTCCGAAATCAGAAAAAGACACCTCAAAGAAAGAAAACTACAGACCAATATATCTGATGAACCTACATGCAAAAATCCTCAATAAAACTCTGGTGAATCGAATACAAAAGCACATCCAAAAAATTATGCACCATGATCAAGTAGGATTCATAGCTGGGATGCAAGGATGGTTCAATATACGGAAATCAATAAATGTTATTCACCACATCAATAGACTTAAAGATAAGAACCATATGATCATCTCGATAGAAGCAAAAAAAGCATTTGACAAAGTACAGCATCCCTTTATGTTCAAAACATTAGAAAAAATAGGGATAACAGGAAGTTACCTCGACATTGT
>NW_027514119.1:0-96868 GCF_048772815.1 Callospermophilus lateralis
CTCTCAATGCAAGTGCTTTTCCCAGTCTGTGCCTAGGGCTACTTGAAGAGGAAACAAACCATAGAGACAAAACTGAGAACTCCTTTATATGTCAAGTTTCAAAGAGCTACTACAATCCATGTGGGATTTAGAGTTTCAAATTCATCTATCTATATAGGAGAGAACAAAGTGAAACCTAATAATAAAAACTGCTACGGTAAATGAACGCTTCAACTTAGAAGAACAAAATTTGTTGAGCTAAGTGGGATTTGTGTAATTGTCATTACGACCACGTATCATCAAGATTGGGTGAAAAAGTATTTGCTGCTATTTCGGAAACTCGTAATTTCTTGGAAGCTTGGCAACCCCTTTTATTGAAAGGGCTTTTCCACAGTCTCTGTTTATGGCTACTTGGAGAGAAAATAAATCATAGAGACAAAACTGAGAACTCCTTTATTTTTGCAAGTTTCAAAGAGCTACTAAAAACCATGTTTGATTTAGAGCTCCAAATTCATCTATCTATATAGGAGAGAACAGAGAAATACCTAAAAATATAAACTGCTATTGTAAACGAACGCTTTAAACTAGAAGAACAAAATTTGGTGAGTCAAGTGGGAATTGTGTAACCATCATTACCACCAAGTATCATCAACATTGGGTGAAAAAATATTTGCTGGTATTTCGGAAACTCGTTATTTCTTAGAAGCTTTGCCACCAGTAAAAATAAAAGTGCTTTTCCACATTCTGTGCATAGGGCTACTTTAAGAGGATACAAACCATAGAGAAAAAACTGAGAACTAATTTATTTTGTCAAGTTTCAAAGAGCTACTACAAACTATGTTGGATTTAGAGTTCCAAAATTTTCGATCTATATAAGAGAGAACAGAGTGATACCTAAAAATAAAAACTGCTACTGTAAATGAACGCTTCAACCTAGAAGAACAAAATTTGGTGAGCAAAGTGGAATTTGTGTCCTGGTCATTACCACCTAGTATCATCAAGTTTGGGTGAAAAAATATTTGCTGGTATTTCGGAAACTCGTAATTTCGTGGAAGCGTGGCAACCCCTTTCAATGAAAGTGCTTTTCCACAGTCTCTGCTTAGGGCTACTTGAAGAGGAAACAAACCATAGAGACAATAAGGAGAACTCCTTTATTTTTCTAGTTTCAAAGACCTACTAGAAACCATGTTGGATTTAGAGTTCCATATTCATGTATCTATATAGAAGAGAACAGAGGGAAACCTAAATATATAAACTGCTACTGTAGACGAACGCTTCAACCTAGAAGAACAAAATTTGGTGAGCAAAGTGGGATTGTTGTACGGATCATTACCACTAAGTATAATCAAGATTGGGTGAAAAATATTTTCTGGTATTTCGGAAATTCGTTTTTTCTTAGAAGCTTGGCAACCCCTCTAAATGAAAGTGCTTTTCAACAGTCTGTGCCTAGGGCTACTTGAAGAAGAAACAAACCATAGAGACAAAACTGAGAACCCCTTTATTTTGTCAAGTTTCAAAGAGCTACTACAAACCACGTTGGATTTAGAGTACCAAATTCATCTATCTATATAGGAGAGAACAAAGTGAAACCTAAAAATTAAAACTGCTGTTGAAAACGAACGCTTCAACCTAGAAGAACAAAATTTCGTGAGCCAAGTGGGATTTGTGTACTTGTCATTACCACCAAGTATCATCAAGATTGGGTGAAAAAATATTTGCTGGTATTTCCGAAACTCGTTATTTCTTCGAAGCTTGGCAAACCCTTTCAATGAAAGTGCTTTTCCACTGTCTCTGTTTAGGGCTACTTGAAGAGGAAACAAATCATAGAGACAAAACTGACACCTACTTTTTTTGTCAAGTTTCAAAGAGCTACTACAAACCATGTTGGATTTAGAGTTCCAAATTCAGCTATCTATATAGGAGAGGACACAGTGAAACCTAAATATAAAAATTGCTACTGTAGATGAACGCTTAAACCTAGAAGAACAAAATTTGGTGAGCCTAGTCGGATTTGTGTACTGATCATTACCACCTAGTATCATCAAGATTGGGTGAAAAAATATTTGCTGGTATTTCGGAATCTTGTTATTTCTTAGAAACTTGGCAACCCCTCTCAATTAAAGTGCTTTTCCACAGTCTGTGCCTAGGTCTACTTGAAGAGGAAACAAACCATAGAGGCAAAACTGAGAACTCCTTTATTTTGTCAAGTTTCAAAGAGCTACTTCAAACCATGTTGGATTTAGAGTTCCAAATTCATCTTTCTATATAGGAAAGAACAGAGGGAAACCTAAAAATATAAACTGCTACTGTAAACGAACGCTTCAACCTAGAAGAACAAAATTTGGTGAGTCAAGTGGGATTTCTGTACCGATCATTACCACCAAGTATCATCCAGATTGGGTGAAAAAATATTTGCTGGTATTTCGGAAACTCGTTATTTCTTGGAAGCTTGGCAACCCTTTTCAATGAAATTGCTTTTCCACAGTCTGTGCCTAGGGCTACTTGAAGAGGAAACAAACCATAGAGACAATACTGAGAACTCCTTTATTTTGTCAAGTTTCAAAGAGCTAGTACAAACCATGTTGGATTTAGAGTTCCAAATTCAGGTATCTATATAGGAGAGAACAGAGGGAAACCTAAAAATATAGACTGCTACTGTAAACGAACGCTTCAAACTAGAAGAACCAAATTTGGTGAGTCAAGTGGGATTTCTGTACCGATCATTACCACCAAGCACCATCAAGATTGGGTGAAAAAATATTTGCTAGTATTTCGAAAACTTATTATTTCTTAGAGGCTTGGCAACCCCTCTCAATGAGAGTGCTTTTCCACAGTCTGTGCCTAGGGCTATTTGAAAAGGAAACAAACCATGAAGACAAAACTGAGAACTACTTTATTTTGTCAAGTTTCAAAGAGCTACTACAAACCATGTTGGATTTAGAGTTCCAAATACATCTATCTATATAAGAGAGAACAGTGGGAAACCTAAAAATGAACACTTCTATTGTAAACGAACGCTTCAACCTAGAAGAACAAAATTCGGTGAGCCAAGTGGGATTTGTGTACTTGTCATTACCACCAAGTATCATCAAATTGGGTGAAAAAATATTTGCTGGTATTTCAGTAAATCGTAATTTCTTCTAAGCTTGGCAACCCCTTTTAATGAAAGTGCTTTTCCACAGTCTCTGCTTAGGGCTACTTTAAGAGGAAACAAATCATAGAGACAAAACTGAGAACTACTCTCTTTTGTCAAGTTTCAAAGATCTACTACAAACCATGTTGGATTTAGAGTTCCAAATTCATCTATCTATATAGGAGAGAACAAAGTGAAACCTAAAAATAAAAACTGCTACTGAAAACGAACGCTTCAACCTAGAAGAACAAAATTAGGGAGCCAACTGGGATTTGTGTACTTGTCATTACCACCAAGTATCATCAAGATTGGGTGAAAAAGTATTTGCTGGTATTTCGGAAAATCGTAATTTCTTGGAAGCTTGGCAACTCCTTTCAATGAAAGTCCTTTTCCACAGTCTGTGCCTAGGCATACTTGAAGAGGAAACAAAAAATAGAGACAAAACTGAGAACTCCTTTATTTTTCAAGTTTCAAAGAGCTACTTCTAACCATGTAGGATTTAGAGTTCCAAATTCATCTATCTATATAGGAGAAAACAGAGTGAAACCAAAAATAAAAACTGCTACTGTAAACTAACGCTTCAAACTAGAGGAACAAAACTTGGTGAGCCAAGTGGGCTTTGAGTACTTGTCATTACCACCAAGTATGGTCAAGATTGGGTGAAAAAATATTTGCTGATATTTCAGAACCTCGTTATTTCTTGGAAGCTTGGCAACCCCTTTCAATGAAAGGGCTTTTCCACAGTCTCTGCTTAGCGCTACTTGAGAGGAAACAAATCATAGAGACAAAACTGAGAACTCCTTTATTTTGTCAAGTTTCAAATAGCTAGTACAAACCATGTTGGATTTAGAGTTCCAAATTCAGGTATCTATATAGGAGAGAACAGAGGGAAACCTAAAAATATAGACTGCTACTGTAAACGAACGCTTCAAACTAGAAGAACAAAATTTGGTGAGTCAAGTGGGATTTCTGTACCGATCATTACCACCAAGTATCATCAAGATTGGGTGAAAAAATATTTGCTGTTATTTCGGAATCTCGTTATTTCTTCGAAGCTTGGCAACCCCTTTCAAAGAAAGTGCCTTTCCACAGTCTGTACCTAGGGCTACTTGAAGAGGAAACAAACCATAGAGACAATACTGAGAACTCCTTTATTTTGTCAAGTTTCAAAGAGCTACTACAAACCATATTGGATTTAGAGTTCCAAATTCATCTATCTATATAAGAGAGAACGGAGAGAAACCTAAATATAAACTGCTACTGTAGACGAACGCTTAAACCTAGAAGAACAAAATTTGGTGAGCCAAGTGGGATTGGTGTACTGATCATTACCACCAAGTATCATCAAGTTTGGGTGAAAAATTATTTGCTGCTATTTCGAAAACTCGTTATTTCTTGGAAGCTTGGCATCCCCTTTCAATGAAAGTGTATTTCCACAGTCTGTGCCTAGGGCTACGTGAAGAGGAAACAAACCATAGAGACAAAACTGAGAACTACTTTATTTTGTCAAGTTTCAAAGAGCTACTACAATCCATGTTGGATTTAGAGTTCCAAATTCATCTATCTATATAGGAGAGAACAGAGTGAAACCTAAATATAAAAACTGCTACTGTAGACGAACTCTTAAACCTAGAAAAACAAAATTTGATGGCCAAGTGGGATTTGTGTACTGATCATTACCACCAAGTATCATCAAGATTGGGTGAAAAAATATTTGCTGGTATTTTGGAAACTCGTTATTTCTTAGAAGCTTGACAACCCCTCTCAATGAAAATGCTTTTCCACAATCTGTACCTAGGGCTACTTGAAGAGGAAAAAAACCATAGGGACAAAACTGAGAACTACTTTTTTTGTCAAGTTTCAAATAGCTAGTACAAACCATGTTGGATTTAGAGTTCCAAATTCAGCTGTCTATATAGGAGAGAACAGAGGGAAACCTAAAAATATAAACTGCTACTGTAAACGAACGCTTCAAACTAGAAGAACAAAATTTGGTGAGTCAAGTGGGATTTCTGTACCGATCATTACCAAAATGTATCATCAAGATTGGGTGAAAAAATGTTTGCTGGTGTTTCGGAAACTCGTAATTTCTTGGAAGCTTGGCAACCCCTTTCAATGAAAGTGCTTTTCCACAGTCTCTGCTTAGAGCTACTTGAAGAGGAAACAAATCATAGAGACAAAACTGAGAACTCCTTTATTTTGTCAAGTTTCAAAGAGCTACTACAAACCATGTTGGATTTAGAGTTCCAAATTCATCTATCTCTATAGAAGAGAAAAGAGTGAACCCTAAATATAAAAACTGCTACTGTAGACGAACGCTTCAACATAGAAGAATAAAATTTAGTGAGCCAAGTGGGATTGGTGTACTGATCATTACCACCAAGCATCATCAAGATTGGGTGAAGAAGTATTTGCTGGTATTTCTGAAAATCGTAATTTCTTCGAAGCTTGGCAACTCCTTTCAATGAAAGTGCTTTTCCACAGTCTCTGCTTAGGGATACATGAAGAGGAATCAAATCATAGAGACAAAACTGAGAAGTACTTTTTTTTGTAAAGTTTCAAAGAGCTACTACAAACCATGTTGGATTTAGAGTTCCAAATTCATCTATCTATATAAGGGAGAATAGAGTGAAACCTGAAAATAAAAACTTCTACTGTAAACGAACGCTTCAACCTAGAAGAACAAAATTTGGTGAGCCACTGGGATTTGTGTACTTGTCATTACCACCAAGTATCATCAAAGTTGGGTGAAAAAATATTTGCTGGTTTTCAGTAAATCGTAATTTCTTGAAAGCTTGGCAACCACTTTTAGTGAAAGTGCTATTCCACAGTCTCTGCGTAGGGCTACTTGAAGAGGAAACAAACCTTAGAGACAAAAAGGAGACCTCCTTTATTTTTCAAGTTTCGAAGATCTACTACAAACCATTTTGGATTTAGAGTTAAAATTCATCTATCTATATAGGAGAGAACAGAGGGAAACCTAAAAATATAAACTGCTACTGTAAACAAACGCTTCAACCTAGAAGAACAAAATTTGTTGAGTCAAGTGGGATTTGTGTACCGATCATTACCACCAGGTATCATCAAGATTGGGTGAAAAAATATTTGCTGGTATTTCGGAAACTCGTTATTTCTTAGAAGATTGGCAACCCCTCTCAATGAAAGTGCTTTTCCACAGTCTTGTGCGTAGGGCTACTTGAAGCGGAAACAAACCTTAGAGACAAAACTGAGAACGACTTTATTTTGTCAAGTTTCAAAGATCTACTACAAACCATGTTGGATTTAGAGTTCCAAATTCATCTATCTATATAGGAGAGAACAGGGTGAAACCTAAAAATAAAAACTGCTACTGAAAACGAACGCTTCAACCTAGAAGAACAAAATTTGGGAGCCAAGTGGGATTTGTGTACTTGTCATTACCACCAAGTATCATCAAGATTGGGTGAAAAAGTATTTGCTGGTATTTCGGAAAATCGTAATTTCTTGGAAGCTTGGCAACTCCTTTCAATGAAAGTCCTTTTCCACAGTCTGTGCCTAGGCATACTTGAAGAGGAAACAAAAAATAGAGACAAAACTGAGAACTCCTTTATTTTTCAAGTTTCAAAGAGCTACTACTAACCATGTAGGATTTAGAGTTCCAAATTCATCTATCTATATAGGAGAAAACATAGTGAAACCAAAAATAAATCTGCTACTGTAAACGAACGCTTCAAACTAGAGTAACAAAACTTGGTGAGCCAAGTGGGCTTTGAGTACTTGTCAATACCACCAAGTATCATCAAGATTGGGTGAAAAAATATTTGCTGGTATTTCAGAAACTCGTAATTTCTTAGAAGCTTGGCAACCCCTTTCAATGAAAAGGCTTTTCCACATTCTCTGCTTAGCGCTACTTGAAGAGCAAACAAATCATAGAGACAAAACTGAGAACTCCTTTACTTTGTCAAGTTTCAAATAGCTAGTACAAACCATTTTGGATTTAGAGTTCCAAATTCAGGTATCTATATAGGAGAGAACAGAGAGAAACCTAAAAATATAGACTGCTACTGTAAACGAACGCTTCAAACTAGAAGAACAAAATTTGGTGAGTCAAGTGGGATTTGTGTACCGATCATTACCACCAAGTATCATCAAGATTGGGTGAAAAAATATTTGCTGGTATTTCGGAAACTCATTATTTCTTCGAAGCTTGGCAACCCCTTTCAAAGAAAGTGCCTTTCCACAGACTGTGCCTAGGGCTACTTGAAGAGGAAACAAACCATAGAGACAATACTGAGAACTCCTTTATTTTGTCAAGTTTCAAAGAGCTACTACAAGCCATATTGGATTTAGAGTTCCAAATTCATCAATCTACATAAGAGAGAACAGAGAGAAACCTAAATATAAAAACTGCTACTGTAGACGAACGCTTAAACCTAGAAGAACAAAATTTGGTGAGCCAAGTGGCATTTGTGGACTGATCATTACCACCAAGTATCATCAAGATTTGGTGAAAAAATATTTGCTGGTATTTTGGAAACTCGAAATTTCTTGGAAGCTTGGCAACCCCTTTCAATGAAAGTGCTTTTCCACTGTCTCTGCTTAGGGCTACTTGAACAGGAAACAAGCCATAGAGACAAAACTGAGAACTCCTTTATTTAGTCAAGTTTCAAAGAGCTACTACAAACCATGTTGTATTTAGAGTTCCAAATTCATCTATCTATATAAGAGAGAACAGAGTGAAACCTAAATATAAAAACTGCTACTGTAGACAAACGCTTAAACCTAGAAGAACAAAATTTGTTGAGCAAAGTGCGATTTGTGGACTTATCATTACCACCAAGTATCATCAAGATTGGGAGAAAAAATATTTGCTGGTGTTTGGGAAACTCGTTATTTCGTAGAAGCTTGGCAACCCCTCCCAATGAAAGTGCTTTTCCACAGTCTGTGCATAAGGCTACTTGAAGAGGAAACAAACCTTAGATACAAAACTGAGAACTCCTTTATTTTGTCAAGTTTCAAAGAGCTACTACAAACCATGTTGGATTTAGAGTTCCAAATTCATCTATCTCTATAGAAGAGAACAGAGTGAACCCTAAATATAAAAACTGCTACTGTAGACGAACGCTTCAACCTAGAAGAATAAAATTTAGTGAGCCAAGTGGGATTGGTGTACTGATCATTACCACCAAGTATTATCAAGATTGGGTGAAAAAATATTTGCTGGTATTTCAGAAACTTGTTATTTCTTAGAAGATTGCAACCCCTCTCAATGAAAGTGCTTTTCCACAGTCTGTGCCTAGGGCTACTTGAAGAGTAAACAAAACATAGAGACAAAACTGAGAACGCCTTTATTTTGTCAAGTTTCAAACAGCTACTAAAAACCATGTTGGATTTAGAGTTCCAAATTCATCTATCTATATAGGAGAGAACTAAGTGAAACCTAAAAATAAAATCTTCTACTGAAAATGAACGCTTCAACCTAGAAGATCAAAATTAGGGAGCCAAGTGGGATTTGTGTACTTGTCATTACCACCAAGTATCATCAAGATTGGGTGAAAAAGTATTTGCTGGTATTTCTGAAAATCGTAATTTCTTGGAAGCTTGGCAACTCCTTTTAATGAAAGTGCTTTTCCACAGTCTCTGCTTAGGGCTACATGAAGAGGAATCAAATCATAGAGACAAGACTGAGAACTACTTTTTTTTGTAAAGTTTCAAAGAGCGACTACAAACCATGTTGGATTTAGAGTTCCAAATTCATCTATCTATATAAGAGAGAACAGAGTGAAACCTGAAAATAAAAACTTCTACTGTAAACAAACGCTTCAACCTAGAAGAACAAAATTTGGTGAGCCAAGTGGGATTTGTGTACATGTCATTACCACCAAGTATCATCAAGATTGGGTGAAAAAATATTTGCTGGTATTTCAGTAACTCGTAACTTCTTGAAAGCTTGGCAAAACCTTTCAATGAAAGTGCTTTTCCACTGTCTCTGCTTAGGGCTACTTGAAGAGGAAACAAGTCATAGAGACAAAACTGAGAACTCCTTTATTTTCTCAAGTTTCAAACAGGCACTACAAACCATGTTGGATGTAGTGTTCCAAATTCATCTATCTATATAGGAGAGAACAGAGGGAAACCTAAAAATATAAACTGCTACTGTAAACGAACGCTTCAAACTAGAAGAACAAATTTTAGTGAGTCTAGTGGGATTTCTGTACCGATCATTACCAAAAAGTATCATCAAGATTGGGTGAAAAAATGTTTGCTGGTGTTTCAGAAACTCGTAATTTCTTGGAAGCTTGGCAACACCTTTCAATGAAAGTGCTTTTCCACAGTCTCTGCTTAGGGCTACTTGAAGAGGAAACAAATCATAGAGACAAAACGGAGACCTCCTTTATTTTGTCAAGTTTCAAAGATCTACTACAAACCATGTTGGATTTAGAGTTCCAAATTCATCTATCTATATAGGAGAGAACAGAGGGAAACCTAAAAATATAAACTGCTACTGTAAACGAACGCTTCAAACTAGAAGAACAAAATTTGTTGAGACAAGTGGGATTTGTGTACCGATCATTACCACCTGGTATCATCAAGGTTGGGTGAAAAAATATTTGCTGGTATTTCGGAAACTCGTTATTTCTTGGAAGCTTGGCAACCGCTTTCATTGAAAGTGCTTTTCCACATCTGTGCCTAGGCTCCTTGAAGAGGAAACAAACCCTAGAGACAATACTGAGAACTCCTTTATTTTGTAAAGTTTCAACGAGCTACTACAAACCATGTTGGATTTAGAGTTCCAAATTCATGTATCTGTATAGAAGAGAACAGATTGAAACCTTAATATAAAAACTGCTACTCTAGACGAACGCTTCAACCTAGAAAAACAAAATTTGGTGAGCCAAGTGGGTTTGGTGTACTGATTATTAAAACCAAGTATCATAAAGATTGGGTGAAAAAACATTTTCTGGTAATTCGGAAACACATTATTTCTTAGAAGCTTGCAACCCCTCTCAATGAAAGTGCTTTTCCATAGTCTGTGCCTAGGGCTACTTGAAGAGGAAACAAACCATTGAGACAAAAGTGAGAACTCCTTTATTTTTTCAAGTTTCAAGGAGCTACTACAAACCATGTTGGATTTAGATTTCCAAATTCATCTATCTATATAGGAGAGAACAAAGTGAAACCGAAAAATAAAAACTGCTACTGTAAACGAATGCTTCAACCGAGAAGAACAAAATTTGGTGAGCCAAGTGGGATTTGTGTACTTGTCATTACCACCACTTATAATCAAGATTGGGAGAAAAAGTATTTGCTGGTATTTCGGAAACTCATAATTTCTTGGAAGCTTGGCAACCTCTTTCAATGAAAGTGCTTTTTCACAGTCTCTGCTTAAGGCTACTTGAAGAGGAAAGAAATCATAGAGACAAAACTGAGAACTACTTTTTTTGTCAAGTTTCAAAGAGCTAGTACAAACCATGTTGGATTTAGGGTTCCAAATTCAGCTATCTATACAGCAGAGAACAGAGGGAAACCTAAAAAAATAAACTGCTACTTTAAACGAACGCTTCAAACTGGAAGAACAAAATTTGGTGAGTCAAGTGGGATTTCTGTACCGATCAGTACCACCAAGCACCATCAAGATTGGGTGAAAAAATATTTGCTGGTATTTCGAAAACTCATTATTTCTTAGAGGCTGGGCAACCCCTCTCAATGAAAGTGCTTTTCCACAGTCTGTGCCTAGGGCTACTTGAAGAGGAAACAAACCATAGAGACAAAACTGAGAACTCCTTTATTTTGTCAAGTTTCAAATAGCTAGTACAAACCATGTTGGATTTAGAGTTCCAAATTCAGGTATCTATATAGGAGAGAACAGAGGGAAACCTAAAAAAATAGACTGCTACTGTAAACGAACGCTTCAAACTAGAAGAACAAAATTTGGTGAGTCAAGTGGGTTTTCTGTACCGATCATTACTACCAAGTATCATAAAGATTGGGTGAAAAAATATTTGCTGGTATTTCGGAAACTCGTTATTTCTTGGAATCTTGGCAACCGCTTTCATTGAAAATGCTTTTCCACATCTGTGCCTAGGGCTCCTTGAAGAGGAAACAAACCGTAGAGACAACACTGAGAACTCCTTTATTTTGTAAAGTTTCAATGAGCTACTACAAACCATGTTGGATTTAGAGTTCCAAATTCATGTATCTATATAGAAGAGAACAGAGTGAAACCTAAATATAAAAACTGCTACTGTAGACGAACGCTTCAACCTAGAAAAACAAAATTTGGTGAGCCAGGTGGGATTGGTGTACTGATTATTAAAACCAAGTATCATAAAGATTGGGTGAAAAAATATTTCCTGGAAATTCGGAAACTCATTATTTCTTAGAAGCTTGCAAACCCTCTCAATGAAAGTGCTTTTCCACAGTCTGTGCCTAGGTCTACTTGAAGAGGAAACAAACCATTGAGATAAAAGTGAGAACTCCTTTATTTTGTTAAGTTTCAAGGAGCTACTACAAACCATGTTGGATTTAGATTTCCAAATTCATCTATCTATATAAGAGAGAACAAAGTGAATCTGAAAAATAAAAACTGCTACTGTAAACGAATGCTTAAACTGAGAAGAACAAAATTTGGTGAGCCAAGTGGGATTTGTGTACTTGTAATTACCACCACTTTTCATCAAGATTGGGTGAAAAAGTATTTGCTGGTATTTCGGAAACTCGTTATTTCATAGAAGCTTGGCAAACCTCTCAATGCAAGTGCTTTTCCCAGTCTGTGCCTAGGGCTACTTGAAGAGGAAACAAACCATAGAGACAAAACTGAGAACTCCTTTATATGTCAAGTTTCAAAGAGCTACTTAAAACCATGTGGGATTTAGAGTTTCAAATTCATCTATCTATATAGGAGAGAACAAAGTGAAACCTAAAAATAAAAACTGCTACTGTAGACGAACACTTAAACCTAGAAGAACAAAATTTGTTGAGCTAAGTGGGATTTGTGTAATTGTCATTACGACCACGTATCATCAAGATTGGGTGAAAAAGTATTTGCTGCTATTTCGGAAACTCGTAATTTCTTGGAAGCTTGGCAACTTCTTTCAATTAAAGTGCTTTTCCACAGTCTTTGCTTAGGGCTACTTGAAGAGGAAACAAACCATAGAGACAATACTGAGAACTACTTTATTTTGTCAAATTTCTAAGCACTACTAGAAACCATGCTGGATTTAGAGTTTCAAATTCATCTATCTATATCAGAGGGAACAGAGTGAAACCTAAATATAAAAACTGCTACTGTAGACGAACGCTTAAACCTAGAAGAACAAAATTTGGTGAGCCTAGTGGGATTTGTGGACTGATCATTACCGCCAAGTATCATCAAGATTGGGTAAAAAAATATTTGCTGGTATTTCGAAAACTCGTTATTTCTTAGAAGCTTGGCAACCCCTCTCAATGAAAGTGCTTTGCCAGAGTCTGTGCCTTAGGCTACTTGAAGAGGAATCAAACCATAGAGACAAAACTGAGAACTCCTTTATTTTGTCAAGATTCAAAGAGCTACTACAAACCATGTTGGATTTAGAGTTCCAAATTCATCTATCTATATAGGAGAGAACAGAGTGAAACCTAAAAATAAAAATTGCTACTGTAAACGAACACTTCAACCAAGAAGAACCAAATTTGGTGAGCCAAATGGGATTTGTGTACCGATCATTACCACCAAGCATCATCAAGATTGGGTGAAAAAATATTTGCTGGTATTTCGGAAACTCGTTATTTCTTGGATGCTTGGCAACCCCTCTCAGTTAAAGTGCTTTTCAACAGTCTGTGCCTAGGGCTACTTGAAGAAGAAACGAACCATAGAGACAAAACTGAGAAATATTTTATTTTGTCAAGTTTCAATGAGCTACTACAAACCATGTTGGATTTAGTGTTCCAATTTCATCTATCTATATAAGAGAGAACAGAGTGAAACGTAAATATAAAAACTGCTACTGTAGATGAACGCTTCAACCTAGAAGAACAAAATTTGGTGAGCCAAGTGGATTTGTGTACTGATCATTACCAGCAAGTATCATCAAGATTGGATGAAAAAATATTTGCTGGTATTTCGGAAACTCGTTATTTCTTAGAAGCTTGGGAAACCCTCTCAATGAAAGTGCTTTTCCACAGTCTGTGCCTTGGGCTACTTGAAGAGGAAACAATCCATAGAGACAAAACTGAGAACTCCATTATTTTATGGAGTTTCAAAGAGCTACTACAAACCATGTTGGATTTAGAGTTAAAAATTCATCTATCTATATGGGAGAGAATAGAGTGGAACCTTAAAAATAAAAACTGCTACTCTAAACGAACGCTTCAACCTAGAAGAAGAAAATTTGGTGAGCCAAGTGGGATTTGTGTACGTGTCATTATCACCACGCATCATCAAGATTGGGTGAAAAAGTATTTGCTGGTATTTCGGAAACTCGTAATTTCTTGGAAGCTTGGGAACTCCTTTCAATAAAAGTGCTTTTCAACAGTCTCTGCTTAGGGCTAATTGAAGAGAAAACAAATCATAGAGATAAAACAGAGAACTCCTTTATTTTATCAATTTTCACAAGAGCTACTATAAACCATGTTGGATTTACATTTCCAAATTCATCTATCTATATAGAAGTGAAGAGAGTGAAACCTAAATATAAAAACTGCTACTGTAGACGAACGCTTCAACCTAGAAGAACAAAATTTGGTGAGCCAAGTGGGATTTGTGTATTTGTCATTACCACCACGTATCATCAAGATTGGGTGAAAAAGTATTTGCTGGTATTTCGGAAACTCGTAATTTCTTGGAAGCTTGGCAACTCCTTTCAATGAAAGTGCTTTTCCACAGTCTCTGCTTAGGGCTACTTGAAGAGGAAACAAATCATAGAGACAAATTGAGAACTACTATTTTTTGTCAAGTTTCAAGCGCTACTACAATCCATGCTGGATTTTAAGTTCCAAATTAGGCTATCTATATAGGAGAGAACAGAGGGAAACCTAAAAATATAAACTGCTACTATAAACCAACACTTCAACCTAGAAGAAGACAATTTGTTGAGCCAAGTGGGATTTGTGTACTGATCATTACCACCACGTATCATCAAGATTGGTGAAAACTTATTTGCTGGTATTTTGAAAACTCATTATTTCTTAGAAGCTTGGCAACCTCTCTCAATGAAAATGCTTTTCCACAATCTCTGCCTAAAGCTACTTGAAGAGGAATCAAACAATAGAGAGAAAACTGAGATTTCCTTTATTTTGTCAAATTACAAAGAGCTACTACAAACCATGTTGGATTTAGAGTTCCAAATTCATCTATCTATATAAGAGAGAACAGAGTGAAACCTAAATATAAAAACTGCTACTGTAGACTAACGCTTAAAAGTAGAAGAACAAAATTTGGTGAGCCAGGTGGGATTTGTGTACTTGTCAACCACCAAGTATCATCAAGATTGGGTGAAAAAATATTTGCTGGTATTTCGGAAACTCGTTATTTCTTAGAAGCTTGAGAAACCCTCTAAATGGACTTGCTTTTCCACAGTCTGTGCCTCGGGCTACTTGAAGAGGAGTCAAACCTAGAGACAAAAATGAGAAATTTTTTATTTTGTCAAGTTTCAAAGAGCTACTACAAACCATATTGGATTTAGAGTTCCAAATTCATCTATCTATATAGCAGAGAACAGTGTGAAACCTAAAAATATAAACTGCTACCGTAAACAAACGCTTCAACCTAGAAGAACAAAATTTGGTGAGCCAGGTGGGATTTGTGTACTTGTCATTACCAACAAGTATCATCAAGATTGGGTGAAAAAATATTGCTGGTATTTCGGAAAATCGTTATTTCTTAGAAACCTGGCAAACTCCTCTCAATGAAATTGCTTTTCCACAGTCTGTGCCTAGGGCTACTTGAAGAGGAAACAAATCATAGAGACAAATTGAGAACTACTATTTTTTGACAAGTTTCAAGCGCTACTACAATCCATGCTGGATTTTAAGTTCCAAATTCAGCTATCTATATAGGAGAGAACAGAGGGAAACCTAAAAATATAAACTGCTACTTTAAACCAACACTTCAACCTAGAAGAAGACAATTTGTTGAGCCAAGTGGGATTTGTGTACTGATCATTACCACCACGTATCATCAAGATTGGTGAAAACTTATTTGCTGGTATTTTGAAAACTCATTATTTCTTAGAAGCTTGGCAACCTCTCTCAATGAAAATTCTTTTCCACAATCTGTGCCTAAAGCTACTTGAAGAGGAATCAAACAATAGAGAGAAAACTGAGATTTCCTTTATTTTGTCAAATTTCAAAGAGCTACTACAAACCATGTTGGATTTAGAGTTCCAAATTCATCTATCTATATAAGAGAGAACAGAGTGAAACCTAAAAATATAAACTGCTACCGTAAACGAACGCTTCAACCTAGAAGATCAAAATTTGGTGAGCCAGGTGGGATTTGTGTACTTGTCATTACCAACAAGTATCATCAAGATTGGGTGAAAAAATATTGCTGGTATTTCGGAAAATCGTTATTTCTTAGAAACCTGGCAAACTCCTCTCAATGAAAGTGCTATTCCACAGTCTGTGCCTAGGGCTACTTGAAGAGGAAACAAAACATAGAGACAAAACTGAGAACTCCTTCATTTTCTCAAGTTTCAAAGAGCTACTAAAAACCATGTTGGATTTAGAGTTCCAAATTCATCTATCTATATAAAAGAGAACAGAGAAAACCTAAAAATAAAAACTGCTACTGTAAACGAATGCTTCAACCTAGAAGAACACAATTTTTGAGTCAAGGGGTATTTGTGTACTTGTCATTAACACCAAGTATCATCAAGATTGGGTGAAAAAATATTTGCTGTTATTTCGTAAACTCGTAATTTCTTGGAAGCTTGGCAACCCCTTTCAATGAAAGTGCTTTTCCACAGTCTCTACTTAGGGATACTTGAGGAGGAAACAAATCATAGACACAAAACTGAGAACTCCTTTATTTTGTCAAGTTTCAAAGAGCTACTACAAACCATGTTGGATTTAAAGTTCCAAATTCATCTATCTATATTAGAGAACAAAGGGACACTAAAAATATAAACTGCTACTGTAAACGAACGCTTCAACCTAGAAGAAACAAATTTGGTGAGTCATGTGGGATTTGTGTACTGATCATTACCACCAGTATCATCAAGATTGGGTGAAAAAATATTTGCTGGTATTTTGGAAACTCGTTATTTCTTAGAAGTTGGCAACAACTCTCAATGAAAGTGCTTTTCCACAGTCTGTGCCTAGGGCTACTTGAACAGGAAACAAACCATAGAGACAAAACTGAGAACTCCTTTATTTTGTCAAGTTTCAAACAGCTACTACAAACCATGTTGGATTAAGTGTTCCAAATTCATCTATCTATATAGGAGAGAACAGAGTGAAACCTAAAAATAAAAACTGCTACTGTAAACAAAGGCTTCAACCTAGAAGAACAAAATTTGGTGAGCCAAGTGGGATTTGTGTACTTGTCATTACCCCCAAGTATCATCAAGATTGGGTGAAAAAAATTTACTGGTATTTTGGAAACTCTTTATTTCTTAGAAGCTTGGCAACCCCTTTCAATGAACGTGCTCTTCCACAGTTTGTGCCTAGGGCTACTTGAAGAGGAATCAAACCATAGAGACAAAACTGAGAACTCCTTTATTTTGTCATGTTTCAAAGAGCTACTACAAACCATGTTGGATTTAGAGTTCCAAATTCATCTATCTATATAGGAGAGAATAGATTGAAACCTAAAAATATAAACTGCTACTGTAAACGAACGCTTCAACCTAGAAGAACACAATTTGGTGAGCCAAGTGGGATTTGTGTACTGATCATTACCACCACGTATCTTCAAGATTGCGTGAAAAAATATTTGCTGGTATTTCGGAAACTCGTTATTTCTTAGAAGATGTCAACCCCTCTCAATGAAAGTGCTTTTCCACAGTCTGTGCCTAGTGCTACTTGAACAGCAAACAATGAATAAAGACAAAACTGAGAACTCCTTTATTTTGTCAAGTGTCAAAGCGCTACTACAAACCATGTTGGATTTAGAGTCCCAAATTCATCTATCTATATGGGAGAGAAGAGAGTGAAACCTAAAAATAAAAACGGCTACTGTAAACGAACGCTTCAACCTAGAAGAACACAATTTGGTGAGCCAAGTGGCATTTGTGCACTGATCATTACCACCACGTATCATGAAGATTGTGTGAAAAAATATTTGCTGCTATTTTGAAAACTCATTATTTCTTAGAAGCTTGGCAACCCCTCTCAATGAAAGTGCTTTACCACAGTCTGTGCCTAGGGCTACTTTAAGAAGAAACAAACCATAGGGACAAAACTGAGAACTATTTTATTTTGACAAGCTTCAAAGAGCTACTACAAACCATGTTGGATTTAGAGTTCCATATTCATCTATCTATATAAGAGAGAACAGAGTGAAACGTAAATATAAAAACTGCTACTGTAGACGAATGCTTCAACCTAGAAGAACAAAATTTCGTGAGAAAAGTGGGATTTGTGTACTTGTCATTACCACCAAGTATCATTAAGATTGGGTGAAAAAATATTTGCTGGAATTTCGGACACTCATTATTTCTTAGAAGCTTGGCAACCGCTCTCAACTAAAGTGCTTTTCCACAGTCTGTGCCTAGGGCTACTTGAAGAGGAATCAAACCATAGAGACAAAACTGAGAACTCCTTTATTTTATGAAGTTTCAAAGAGGTACTACAAACCATGTTGGATTTAGAGTTCCAAATTCATCTATCTATATAGGAGAGATCTGAGTGAAAACTAAAAATAAAAACTGCTACTGTAAACGAAAGCTTCAACTTATAAGAAAAAAATTTGGTGAGCCAAGTGGGATATGTGTACTGATCATTACCACCAAATATCATCAAGATTGGGTGAAAAAATGTTTGCTGGTATTTCGGAAACTCTTAATTTCTTGGAAGCTTGGCAACCCCTTTCAATGAAAGTGCTTTTCCACAGTCTCTGCTTAGGGCTAATAGAAGAGGAAACAAATCATAGAGACAAAACTGAGAACTAGTTTATTTTGTCAAGTTTCAAAGAGCTACTACAAACTATGTTGGATTTAGAGTTCCAAATTCATCTACCTATGTAGGAGAGAACAGAGGGATACCTAAAAATATAAACTGCTACTGTAAACGAACGTTTCAACCTAGAAGAACCAAACTTGATGAGTCAAGTGGGATTTGTGTCCTCATCATTACCACCAAGTATCATCAAGATTGGGTGAAAAAATATTTGCTGGTATGTTGGAAACTTGTTATTTCTTAGAAGCTTGACAACCCATCTCAATGAAAGTGCTTTTCCACAGTCTGTGCTTAGGGCTACTTGAAGAGGAAACAAATCAAAGAGACAGAACTGAGAACTCCTTTATTTTGTCAAGTTTCAAAGAGCTACTACAAACCATGTTGGATTTAGAGTACCAAATTCATCTATCTATATAGGAGAGAACAGAAGGAGACCTAAAAATATAAACTGCTACTGTAAACTAACGCTTCAACGTAGAAGAACAAAATTTGGTGAGCCAAGTGGGATTTGTGTACTTGTCATTACCAACAAGTATCATCAAGATTGGGTGAAAAAATATTGCTGGTATTTCGGAAAATCGTTATTTCTTAGAAACCTGGCAAACTCCTCTCAATGAAAGTGCTTTTCCACAGTCTGTGCCTAGGGCTACTTGAAGAGGAAAGAAATCATAGAGACAAATTGAGAACTACTATTTTTTGACAAGTTTCAAGCGCTACTACAATCCATGCTGGATTTTAAGTTCCAAATTCAGCTATCTATATAGGAGAGAACAGAGGAAAACCTAAAAATATAAACTGCTACTTTAAACCAACACTTCAACCTAGAAGAAGACAATTTGTTGAGCCAAGTGGGATTTGTGTACTGATCATTACCACCACGTATCATCAAGATTGGTGAAAACTTATTTGCTGGTATTTTGAAAACTCATTATTTCTTAGAAGCTTGGCAACCTCTCTCAATGAAAATGCTTTTCCACAATCTGTGCCTAAAGCTACTTGAAGAGGAATCAAACAATAGAGAGAAAACTGAGATTTCCTTTATTTTGTCAAATTTCAAAGAGCTACTACAAACCATGTTGGATTTAGAGTTCCAAATTCATCTATCTATATAAGAGAGAACAGAGTGAAACCTAAAAATATAAACTGCTACCGTAAATGAACGCTTCAACCTAGAAGAACAAAATTTGGTGAGCCAGGTGGGATTTGTGTACTTGTCATTACCAACAAGTATCATCAAGATTGGGTGAAAAAATATTGCTGGTATTTCGGAAAATCGTTATTTCTTAGAAACCTGGCAAACTCCTCTCAATGAAAGTGCTATTCCACAGTCTGTGCCTAGGGCTACTTGAAGAGGAAACAAAACATAGAGACAAAACTGAGAACTCCTTCATTTTCTCAAGTTTCAAAGAGCTACTAAAAACCATGTTGGATTTAGAGTTCCAAATTCATCTATCTATATAAAAGAGAACAGAGTAAAACCTAAAAATAAAAACTGCTACTGTAAACGAACGCTTCAACCTAGAAGAACACAATTTTTGAGTCAAGGGGTATTTGTGTACTTGTCATTAACACCAAGTATCATCAAGATTGGGTGAAAAAATATTTGCTGTTATTTCGTAAACTCGTAATTTCTTGGAAGCTTGGCAACCCCTTTCAATGAAAGTGCTTTTCCACAGTCTCTACTTAGGGATACTTGAGGAGGAAACAAATCATAGACACAAAACTGAGAACTCCTTTATTTTGTCAAGTTTCAAAGAGCTACTACAAACCATGTTGGATTTAAAGTTCCAAATTCATCTATCTATATTAGAGAACAAAGGGACACTAAAAATATAAACTGCTACTGTAAACGAACGCTTCAACCTAGAAGAACAAAATTTGGTGAGCAAAGTGGGATTTGTGTACTTGTCATTACCACCAAGTATCATCAAGATTGGGTGAAAAAATATTTGCTGGTATTTCGGAAACTCGTAATTTCTTGGAAGCTTGGCAACCCCTTTCAATGAAAGTGCTTTTCCACAGTCTCTGCTTAGGGCTACTTTAAGAGGAAACAAATCATAGAGACAAAACTGAGAACTACTTTGTGTTTTAAAGTTTCAAAGAGCTACTACAAACTATGTTGTATTTAGAGTTCCAAATTCATCTATCTATATAGGAGAGAACAGAGGGACACCTAAAAATATAAACTGCCTCTGTAAACGAACGCTTCAACCTAGAAGAACCAAATTTGGTGATCAAGTGGGATTTGTGTACTGATCATTACCACCAGTATCATCAAATGGGGAGAAAAAATATTTGCTGGTATTTTGGAAACTCGTTATTTCTTAGAAGCTTGACAACAACTCTCAGTGAAAGTGCTTTTCCACAGTCTGTGCCTAGGGCTACTTGAAGAGGAAACAAAAAATAGAGACAAAACTGAGAACTCCATTATTTTGTCAAGTTTCAGAGAGCTACTACAAACCATGTTGATTTTAGAGTTCCAAATTCATCTATCTATATAGGAGAGAACAGAGTGAAACCTAAAAATAAAAACTGCTACTGTAAACGATCGCTTCAACCTAGAAAAACAAAATTTGGTGAGCCAAGTGGGATTTGTGTACTTGCCATTACCACCAAGTATCATCAAGATTGGGTGAAAAAATGTATGCTGGTATTTCGCAAACCCGTATTTTCTTGGGAGTTTTGCAAACCCTTTCAATGAAAGTGCTTTTCCACAGTCTCTGCTTAGGGCTACATGAAGAGGAAACAAATCATAGAGACAAAACTGAGAACTCCTTTATTTTTTCAAGTTTCAAAGAGCTACTACAAACCATGTGGGATTTAGAGTTCCAAATTCATCTATCTATATAGGAGAGAACAGAGGGAAACCTAAAAATATAAACTGCTACTGTAAACGAACGCTTCAACCTAGAAGAACAAAATTTGGTGAGCCAAGTGGGATTTGTATACTTGTCCTTAACACCAAGTATCATCAAGATTCCGTGAAAAAACATTTCCTGGTATTTCGGAAACTCGTTATTTCTTAGAAGCCTGGCAACCCCTGTCAATCAACGTGCTTTTCCTCAGTCTATGACTAGGGCTACTTGAAGAGAAAACAAAACATGGAGACAAAACTGAGAAATTCTTCATTTTGTCAAGTTTCAAAGAGCTACTACAATCCATGTTGGATTTAGAGTTCCAAATCATTTATCTATATAAAAAAGAACAGAGTGAAACCTAAAAATAAAAACTGCTACTGTAAACGAACTCTTAAACCTAGAAGAACACAATTTGGTGAGCCAAGTGGGATTTGTGTACTTGTCATTACCACCACGTATCATCAAGATTGGGTGAAAAAATATTTCCTGGTATTTCTAAAACTCGTTATTTCTTAGAAGCTTGGCAACCCCTCTCAATGAAAGTGCTTTTCCACAGTCTATGAAAAGGGCTACTTGAAGAGGAAACAAACCATAGAGACAAAACTGAGAACGCCTTTATTTTTTCAAGTTTCAAAGAGCTACTACAAACCATGTTGGGTTTAGAGTTCCAAATTCAGCTATTTATATAGGAGAGAACAGAGGGAAACCTAAAAATATAAACTGCTCCTGTAAACGAACGCGTCAACCTAGAAGAACAAAATGTGGTGAGCCAAGTGGGATTTGTGTACTTGTCATTACAAACAAGTATCATCAAGATTGGGTGAAAAAATATTTGCTGGTATTTCGGAAACTCATTATTTCTTGGAAGCTTGGCAACCCCTTTCAATGAAAGTGCTTTTCCACAGTCTGTGCCTAGAGCTACTTGAAGAGGAAACAAACCATAGAGACAAAACTGAGAACTACTTTATTTTGTCAAGTTTCAAGGACCTACTACTAACCATGTTGGATTTAGAGTTCCAAATTCATCTATCTATATAGGAGAGAACAGTGTGAAACCTAAAAATATAAACTGCTACTGTAAATGAACGCTTCAACCTAGAAGAACAAAATTTGGTCAGTCAAGTGGGATTTGTGTACTTGTCATTACCACGACGTATCATCCAGATTGGGTGAAAAAATATTTGCTGGTATCTCGGAAACTTGTAATTTCTTGGAAGCTTGGCAACCCCTTTAAATGAAAGTGCTTTTCCACAGTCTCTGCTTAGTGCTACTTGAAGAGGAAAGAAACCATAGAGACAAAACTGAGAAGTACTTTTTTTTGTCAAGTTTCAAAGAGCGACTACAAACCATGTTGGATTTAGAGTTCCAAATTCATCTATCTATATAGGAGAGAACAGAGGGAAACCTAAATATAAAAATGACTACTGTAGATGAATGCTTCAACCTAGAAGAACAAAATTTGGTGAGCCATGTGGGATTTATGTACTTGTCATTAGCACAACGTTTCATCCAGATTGGGTGAAAAAATATTTGCTGGTATTTCGGTAACTCGTTATTTCTTAGAAGCTTTGCAACCCCTCTCAATGAAAGTGCTTTTCCACAGTCTCTGCCTAGTGCTACTTGAAGAGGAAACAAACCATAGAGACAAAACTGAGAACTTCTTTATTTTCTCAATTTTCAAAGTAATACTACAAACCATGTTGGATTTATTACCAACTTCATCTATCTATATAGGAGAGAACAGAGTGAAACTTAATATTAAAATTGCTACTGTAGACGAACGCTTCAAACTAGAAGAAGAAAATTTGGTGAGCCAAGTAGGATTTGTGTACTGATCATTACCACCAAGTATCATCAAGATTGGGTGAAAAAATATTTTCGGTTATATCGGAAACTCGTTATTTCTTAGAAGCTTTGCAACCCCTCTCAATGAAAGTGCTTTTCCACAGTCTGTGCCTAGGGATACTTGAAGAGGAAAGAAACTATAGAGACAAAACTGAGAACTCCTTTATTTTGTCAAGTTTCAAAGAGCTACTACAAACCATGTTGGATTTAGAGTTCCAAATTCATCTATCTATATAGGAGAGAACAGAGTGAAACCTAAAAATAGAAACTGCTACTGTAAAAGAAAGCTTCAACCTAAAAGAACAAAATTTGGTGAGTCAAGTGGGATTTATGTACCGATCATTACCACCAAGTATGATCAAGATTGGGTAAAAAATATTTGCTGGTATTTCGGAAACTCGTTATTTTTGGAAGCTTGGCAACCCCTTTCAATGAAAGTGATTTTCCACAGTCTCTGCTTAGGTCTACTTGAAGAGGAAACAAATCATAGAGACAAAAGTGAGAACTTCTTTTTTTGTCAAGTTTCAAAGACCTACTACAAAACATGTTGGATTTAGAGTTCCAAATTCTTCTATCTATATAGAAGAGAACAGAGTGAAACCTAATGTAAAAACTGATACTGTAGACGAACGCTTCAACCTAGAAGAACAAAATTGGTGAGCCAAGTGGGATTGGCATACTGATCATTACCACTAAGAATCATCAAGATTGGGTGAAAAAATATTTGCTGGTATTTCGGAAACTCGTTATTTCTTTGAAGCTTGGCAACCCCTCTCAATGAAAGTGCTTTTCCACAGTCTGTGTCTAGGGATACATGAAGAGGAAACAAACCATAGAGACAAAACTGAGAACTTCTTTATTTTGTCAAGTTTCAGAGAGCTACTACAAACCGTGTTGGATTTAGAGTTCCAAATTCATCTATCTATAAGGAGAGAACAGAGGGAAACCTAAAAGTATAAACTGCTACTGTAAACGAACGCTTCAACCTAGAAGAACACTATTTGGTGAGCCAAGTGGGATTTGTGTACTGAGCATTACCAAAACGTATCATCAAGATTGCGTGAAAAAATATTTAATGGTATTTCAGAAACTCGTTATTTCTTAGAAGCTTTTCAACCCATCTCAATGAATGTGCTTTTCCCCAGTCTGTGCTAAGGCTATTTGAAGAGGAAACAAACCATAGAGACAAAACTGAGAACTCCTTTATTTTTTCAAGTTTCAAAGAGCTACTACAAACCATGTTGGATTTAGAGTTCCAAATTCAGCTATTTATATAGGAGAGAACAGAGGGAAACCTAAAAATATAAACTGCTACTGTAAACGAACGCTTCAACCTAGAAGAACAAAATGTGGTGAGCCAAGTGGGATTTGTGTACTTGTCATTACAACCAAGTATCATCAAGATTGGGTGAAAAAATATTTGCTGGTATTTCGGAAACTCGTTATTTCTTGGAAGCTTGGCAACCCCTTTCAATGAAAGTGCTTTTCCACAGTCTGTGCATAGAGCTACTTGAATAGGAAACAAACCATAGAGATAAAACTGAGAACTACTTTATTTTGTCAAGTTTCAAGGACCTACTACTAACCATGTTGGATTTAGAGTTCCAAATTCATCTATCTATATAGCAGAGAACAGTGTAAAACCTAAAATTATAAACTGCTACTGTAAATGAACGCTTCAACCTAGAAGAACAAAATTTGGTCAGTCAAGTGGGATTTGTGTACTTGTCATTACCACGACGTATCATCCAGATTGGGTGAAAAAATATTTGCTGGTATCTCGGAAACTCGTAATTTCTTGGAAGCTTGTCAACCCCTTTAAATGAAAGTGCTTTTCCACAGTCTCTGCTTAGTGCTACTTGAAGAGGAAACAAACCATAGAGACAAAACTGAGAAGTACTTTTTTTTGTCAAGTTTAAAGAGCGACTACAAACCATGTTGGATTTAGAGTTCCAAATTCATATATCTATATAGGAGAGAACAGAGGGAAACCTAAATATAAAAATGACTACTGTAGATGAACGCTTCAACCTAGAAGAACAAAATTTGGTGAGCCATGTGGGATTTATGTACTTGTCATTAGCACCACGTTTCATCCAGATTGGGTGAAAAAATATTTGCTGGTATTTCGGTAACTCGTTATTTCTTAGAAGCTTTGCAACCCCTCTCAATGAAAGTGCTTTTCCACAGTCTCTGCCTAGTGCTACTTGAAGAGGAAACAAACCATAGAGACAAAACTGAGAACTTCTTTATTTTCTCAATTTTCAAAGTAATACTACAAACCATGTTGGATTTATTACCAACTTCATCTATCTATATAGGAGAGAACAGAGTGAAACCTAAATATTAAAATTGCTACTGTAGACGAACGCTTCAAACTAGAAGAAGAAAATTTGGTGAGCCAAGTGGGATTTGTGTACTGATCATTACCACCAAGTGTCATCAAGATTGGGTGAAAAAATATTTTCGGTTATATCGGAAACTCGTTTTTTCTTAGAAGCTTTGCAACCCCTCTCAATGAAAGAGATTTTCCACAGTCTGTGCCTAGGGCTACTTGAAGAGGAAAGAAACTATAGAGACAAAACTGAGAACTCCTGTATTTTGTCAAGTTTCAAAGAGCTACTACAAACCATGTTGGATTTAGAGTTCCAAATTCATCTATCTATATAGGAGAGAACAGAGTGAAACCTAAAAATAGAAACTTCTACTATAAAAGAAAGCTTCAACCTAGAAGAACAAAATTTGGTGAGCCAAGTGGGATTTATGTACTGATCATTACCACCACGTATCATGAAGATTGGGTGAAAAAATATTTGCTGGCATTTCTGAAACTCGTAATTTCTTGGAAGCTTGGCAACCCCTCTCAATGAAAGTGCTTTTCCACAGTCTGTGCCTAGGGCTACTTGAAGAGGAAACAAACCATAGAGACAAAACTGAGAACTTCTTTATTTTGTCAAGTTTCAGAGAGCTACTACAAACCATGTTGTATTTAGAGTTCCAAATTCATCTATCTATAAGGAGAGAACAGAGGGAAACCTAAAAGTATAAACTGCTACTGTAAACGAACGCTTCAACCTAGAAGAACACTATTTGGTGAGCCAAGTGGGATTTGTGTACTGAGCATTACCAAAACGTATCATCAAGATTGCGTGAAAAAATATTTAATGGTATTTCAGAAACTCGTTATTTCTTAGAAGCTTTTCAACCCATCTCAATGAATGTGCTTTTCCCCAGTCTGTGCTAAGGCTATTTGAAGAGGAAACAAACCATAGAGACAAAACTGAGAACTCCTTTATTTTTTCAAGTTTCAAAGAGCTACTACAAACCATGTTGGATTTAGAGTTCCAAATTCAGCTATTTATATAGGAGAGAACAGAGGGAAACCTAAAAATATAAAACTGCTACTGTAAACGAACGCTTCAACCTAGAAGAACAAAATGTGGTGAGCCAAGTGGGATTTGTGTACTTGTCATTACAACCAAGTATCATCAAGATTGGGTGAAAAAATATTTGCTGGTATTTCGGAAACTCGTTATTTCTTGGAAGCTTGGCAACCCCTTTCAATGAAAGTGCTTTTCCACAGTCTGTGCATAGAGCTACTTGAAGAGGAAACAAACCATAGAGATAAAACTGAGAACTACTTTATTTTGTCAAGTTTCAAGGACCTACTACTAACCATGTTGGATTTAGAGTTCCAAATTCATCTATCTATATAGCAGAGAACAGTGTAAAACCTAAAAATAAAAACTGCTACTTGAAACGAACGCTTCAACCTAGAAGAACAGAATTTGGTGAGCCAAGTGGGATTTGTGTACTTGTCATTACCACGACGTATCATCCAGATTGGGTGAAAAAATATTTGCTGGTATCTCGGAAACTCGTAATTTCTTGGAAGCTTGTCAACCCCTTTAAATGAAAGTGCTTTTCCACAGTCTCTGCTTAGTGCTACTTGAAGAGGAAACAAACCATAGAGACAAAACTGAGAAGTACTTTTTTTTGTCAAGTTTAAAGAGCGACTACAAACCATGTTGGATTTAGAGTTCCAAATTCATATATCTATATAGGAGAGAACAGAGGGAAACCTAAATATAAAAATGACTACTGTAGATGAACGCTTCAACCTAGAAGAACAAAATTTGGTGAGCCATGTGGGATTTATGTACTTGTCATTAGCACCACGTTTCATCCAGATTGGGTGAAAAAATATTTGCTGGTATTTCGGTAACTCGTTATTTCTTAGAAGCTTTGCAACCCCTCTCAATGAAAGTGCTTTTCCACAGTCTCTGCCTAGTGCTACTTGAAGAGGAAACAAACCATAGAGACAAAACTGAGAACTTCTTTATTTTCTCAATTTTCAAAGTAATACTACAAACCATGTTGGATTTATTACCAACTTCATCTATCTATATAGGAGAGAACAGAGTGAAACCTAAATATTAAAATTGCTACTGTAGACGAACGCTTCAAACTAGAAGAAGAAAATTTGGTGAGCCAAGTGGGATTTGTGTACTGATCATTACCACCAAGTGTCATCAAGATTGGGTGAAAAAATATTTTCGGTTATATCGGAAACTCGTTTTTTCTTAGAAGCTTTGCAACCCCTCTCAATGAAAGAGATTTTCCACAGTCTGTGCCTAGGGCTACTTGAAGAGGAAAGAAACTATAGAGACAAAACTGAGAACTCCTGTATTTTGTCAAGTTTCAAAGAGCTACTACAAACCATGTTGGATTTAGAGTTCCAAATTCATCTATCTATATAGGAGAGAACAGAGTGAAACCTAAAAATAGAAACTTCTACTATAAAAGAAAGCTTCAACCTAGAAGAACAAAATTTGGTGAGCCAAGTGGGATTTATGTACTGATCATTACCACCACGTATCATGAAGATTGGGTGAAAAAATATTTGCTGGCATTTCTGAAACTCGTAATTTCTTGGAAGCTTGGCAACCCCTCTCAATGAAAGTGCTTTTCCACAGTCTGTGCCTAGGGCTACGTGAAGAGGAAACAAACCATAGAGACAAAACTGAGAACTTCTTTATTTTGTCAAGTTTCAGAGAGCTACTACAAACCATGTTGTATTTAGAGTTCCAAATTCATCTATCTATAAGGAGAGAACAGAGGGAAACCTAAAAGTATAAACTGCTACTGTAAACGAACGCTTCAACCTAGAAGAACACTATTTGGTGAGCCAAGTGGGATTTGTGTACTGAGCATTACCAAAACGTATCATCAAGATTGCGTGAAAAAATATTTAATGGTATTTCAGAAACTCGTTATTTCTTAGAAGCTTTTCAACCCATCTCAATGAATGTGCTTTTCCCCAGTCTGTGCTAAGGCTATTTGAAGAGGAAACAAACCATAGAGACAAAACTGAGAACTCCTTTATTTTTTCAAGTTTCAAAGAGCTACTACAAACCATGTTGGATTTAGAGTTCCAAATTCAGCTATTTATATAGGAGAGAACAGAGGGAAACCTAAAAATATAAACTGCTACTGTAAACGAACGCTTCAACCTAGAAGAACAAAATGTGGTGAGCCAAGTGGGATTTGTGTACTTGTCATTACAACCAAGTATCATCAAGATTGGGTGAAAAAATATTTGCTGGTATTTCGGAAACTCGTTATTTCTTGGAAGCTTGGCAACCCCTTTCAATGAAAGTGCTTTTCCACAGTCTGTGCATAGAGCTACTTGAAGAGGAAACAAACCATAGAGATAAAACTGAGAACTACTTTATTTTGTCAAGTTTCAAGGACCTACTACTAACCATGTTGGATTTAGAGTTCCAAATTCATCTATCTATATAGCAGAGAACAGTGTAAAACCTAAAATTATAAACTGCTACTGTAAATGAACGCTTCAACCTAGAAGAACAAAATTTGGTCAGTCAAGTGGGATTTGTGTACTTGTCATTACCACGACGTATCATCCAGATTGGGTGAAAAAATATTTGCTGGTATCTCGGAAACTCGTAATTTCTTGGAAGCTTGTCAACCCCTTTAAATGAAAGTGCTTTTCCACAGTCTCTGCTTAGTGCTACTTGAAGAGGAAACAAACCATAGAGACAAAACTGAGAAGTACTTTTTTTTGTCAAGTTTAAAGAGCGACTACAAACCATGTTGGATTTAGAGTTCCAAATTCATATATCTATATAGGAGAGAACAGAGGGAAACCTAAATATAAAAATGACTACTGTAGATGAACGCTTCAACCTAGAAGAACAAAATTTGGTGAGCCATGTGGGATTTATGTACTTGTCATTAGCACCACGTTTCATCCAGATTGGGTGAAAAAATATTTGCTGGTATTTCGGTAACTCGTTATTTCTTAGAAGCTTTGCAACCCCTCTCAATGAAAGTGCTTTTCCACAGTCTCTGCCTAGTGCTACTTGAAGAGGAAACAAACCATAGAGACAAAACTGAGAACTTCTTTATTTTCTCAATTTCAAAGTAATACTACAAACCATGTTGGATTTATTACCAACTTCATCTATCTATATAGGAGAGAACAGAGTGAAACCTAAATATTAAAATTGCTACTGTAGACGAACGCTTCAAACTAGAAGAAGAAAATTTGGTGAGCCAAGTGGGATTTGTGTACTGATCATTACCACCAAGTGTCATCAAGATTGGGTGAAAAAATATTTTCGGTTATATCGGAAACTCGTTTTTTCTTAGAAGCTTTGCAACCCCTCTCAATGAAAGAGATTTTCCACAGTCTGTGCCTAGGGCTACTTGAAGAGGAAAGAAACTATAGAGACAAAACTGAGAACTCCTGTATTTTGTCAAGTTTCAAAGAGCTACTACAAACCATGTTGGATTTAGAGTTCCAAATTCATCTATCTATATAGGAGAGAACAGAGTGAAACCTAAAAATAGAAACTTCTACTGTAAAAGAAAGCTTCAACCTAGAAGAACAAAATTTGGTGAGCCAAGTGGGATTTATGTACTGATCATTACCACCACGTATCATGAAGATTGGGTGAAAAAATATTTGCTGGCATTTCTGAAACTCGTAATTTCTTGGAAGCTTGGCAACCCCTGTCAATGAAAGTGCTTTTCCACAGTCTGTGCCTAGGGCTACTTGAAGAGGAAACAAACCATAGAGACGAAAGTGAGAACTCCTTTATTTTGTCAAGTTTCAAAGAGCTACTACAAACCATGTTGTATTTAGAGTTCCAAATTCATCTATCTATATAGGAGAGAACAGAGGGAAACCTAAATATAAAAACTGCTACTGTAGACGAATGCTTCAACCTAGAAGAACAAAATTTGATGAGCCAAGTGGGATTTGTGTACTGATCATTACCACTAAGTATCATGAAGATTTGGAGAAAAAATATTTGCTGGTATTGCGGAATTTCGTTGTTTCTTAGAAGCTTGGCAATCCCTCTCAATGAAAGTGTTTTTCCACAGTCTGTGCCTAGGGCTACTTGAAGAGGACACAAACCATAGAGACAAAACTGAGAACTCCTTTATTTTGTCAAGTTTCAAAGAGCCTCTACAAACCATGTTGGATTTAGAGTTCCAAATTCATCTATCTATATAGGAGAGAACAGAGTGCAACCTAAAAATAAAAACTGCTGCTTTAAACCAACACTTCAACCTAGAAGAACAAAATTTGGTGAGAAAAGTGGGATTTGTGTACCTGACATTACCACCACGTATCATCAATTTTGGGTGAAAAAGTATTTGCTGGTATTTCAGAAACTCGTTATTTCTTAGATGCTTGGCAACCCCTCTAATGAAAGTGCTTTTCCACAGTCTGTGCCTAGGGCTACTTGAAGAGGAAAGAAACCATAGAGACAAAACGGAGAACTTCTTTATTTTGTCAAGTTTCAAAGAGCTACTACAAACCAAGTTGGATTTATACTTCCAAATTCATTTATCTATATAAAAGATAACAGAGTGAAGCCTAAAAATAAAAACTGCTACTGTAAACGAACACTACAACCTAGAAGAACAAAATTTGGTGAGGCAAGTGGGATTTGTGTACCTGTCATTACCACCGCGTATCATCCAGATTGGGTGAAACAATATTTGCTGGTATTTCGGAAACTCGTAATTTCTACGAAGCTTGGCAACCCCTTTCAATGAAAGTGCTTTTCCACAGTCTGTGCCTAGGGTTACTTGAAGAGGAAACAAACCATAGAGACAAAACTGAGAACTCCTTTATTTTGACAAGTTTCAAAGAGCTACTACAAACCTTGTTGGATTTAGAATTCCAAATTCATCTATCTATATAGGAGGGAACAGCTTGAAACCTAAAAATAAAAACTGCTAGTGTAGACGAACGCTTCAACCTAGAAGAACAAAATTTGATGAGCCAAGTGGCATTTGTGTACTGATCATTACCACCAAGTATCATCAAGATTGGGTGAAAAAATATTTGCTGGTATTTCAGAAACTCGTTATTTGTTAGAAGCTTGGCAGCCCCTCTCAATGAAAGTGCTTTTCCACAGTTTGTGCCTAGGGCTACTTGAAGAGGAAACAAACCATAGAGGCAAAACTGAGAACTCCTTTATTTTGTCAAGTTTCAAGGAGCTACTACAAACCAAGTTGGATTTAGACTTCCAAATTCATCTATCTGTATAGGAGAGAACAGAGTGAAACCTAAATATAAAAACTGCTACTCTAGACGAACGCTTCAACCTAGGAGAACGAAATTTGCTGAGTCAAGTTTGATTTGTGTACTGATCATTACCACCAAGTATCATCAAGATTGGGTGAAAAAATATCTGCTGGTATTTCGGAAACTCGTTATTTCTTGGAAGCTTGGCAACCCCTTTCAAAGAAAGTGCTTTTCCACAGTCTGTGCTTAGGACTACTTGAAGAGGAAACAAACCATAGACACAAAACTGAGAACTCCTTTTTTGTCAAGTTTCTAAGAGCTACTACAAACCATGTTGGATTTAGACTTCCAAAATCATCTATCTATATAGGAGAGAACAGAGGGAAAACTACATATAAAAACTGCTACTGTAGACGAACGCTTCAACCTAGAAGAACAAAATTTGATGAGCCAAGTGGGATTTGTGTACTGATCATTACCACCATGTATCATCCAGATTGGGTGAAAAAATATTTGCTGGTATTTCGGAAACTCGTTATTTCTTAGAAGCTTGGCAACCCCTCGCACTGAAAGTGCTTTTCTACAGTCTGTGCCTAGGGCTACTTGAAGAGGAAACAAACAATAGACAAAACTGATAACTCCGTTATTTTGTCCAGTTTCAAAGAGCTAATACAAACCATGTTGGATTTAGAGTTCCAAATTCATCTATCTATATAGGAGGGAACAGTGTGAAACCTAAAAATAAAAACTCCTACTGTAAACGAACGCTTCAACCTAGAAGAAGAAAATTGGGTGAGCCACGTGGGATTTATGTACTTGTCGTTACCACCATGTATCATCAAAATTGAGTGAAAAAATATTTGCTGGTGTTTCGGAAACTCGTAAATTCTGGGAAGCTTGCCAAACCCTTTCAATGAAATTGCTTTTCCAGAGTCTCTGCTTAGGACTACATGAAGAGGAAACAAACCATAGAGACAAAACTGAGAACTCCTTTTTTGTCAAGTTTCAAAGAGCTACTACAAACCTTGTCGGATTTAGAGTTCCAAATTCATCTATCTATATAAGAGAGAACAGAGTGAAACGTACATATAAAAACTGCTACTGTAGACGAATGCTTCAACCTAGAAGAACACAATTTGGTGAGCCAAGTGGGATTTGTGTACTGATCATTACCACCACGTATCATCAATATTGGGTGAAAAAGTATTTGCTGGTATTTCGGAAACTTTTATTTCTTAGAAGCTTGCCAACTCCTCTCAATGAAAGTGCTTTTCCACAGTGTGTGCCTAGGGGTACTTGAAGAGGAAACAAACCATAGAGAAAAAACTGAGAACAGCTTTATTTTGTCACGTTTCAAAGAGCTACTAGAAACCATGTTGGATTTAGAGTTCCAAATTCATCTATGTATATAGGAGAGAAAACAGGAAACCTAAATATAAAAACTGCTACTGTAGATGAACGCTTCAACCTAGAAGAAAAAAAATTGTTGAGCCAAGTGTGATTTGTGTACTGATCATTACCACCAAGTATCATCAAGATTGGGTGAAAAAATATTTGCTGGTATTTCGGAAACTCGTTATTTCTTAGAAGCTTGGCAACCACTCTCACTGAAAGTGCTTTTCTACAGTCTGTGCCTAGGGCTACTTGAAGAGGAAACAAACCTCAGAGACAAAACTGAGAACTCCATTATTTTGTCAAGTTTCAAAGAGCTACTACAAACCATGTTGGATTTAGAGTTCCAAATTCATTATCTATATAGGAGAGAACAGAGGGAAACCTAAATATAAAAACTGCTACTGTTGGTGAACGCTTCAACCTAGAAGACCAAAATTTGGTGAGCCATGTGATATTTGTGTACTGATCATTACCACCAAGTATCATAAAGATTGGGTGCAAGAATATTTGCTGGTATTTCGGGAACTCGTTATTTCTTAGAAGCTTCGCAACCCCTTTCAATGAAAGTGCTTTTCCACAGTCTGTGCCTAAGGCTACTTGATGTGGAAACAAACCATAGAGACAAAACTGAGAACTCCTTTATTTTGTCAAGTTTCAAAGAGCTAATACAAACCATGTTGGATTTAAAGTTCTAAAATCATCTATCTATATAGGAGAGAACAGAGTGAAACCTAAAAATAAAAACTGCTATTGGAAACGAATGCTTCAACCTAGAAGATCAAAATTTGGTTAGCCCAGTGGGACTTGTGCACTGATCATTACCACCATGTATCATCAAGATTGGGTGAAAAAATATTTGCTGGTATTTCCGAAACTCTTTATTTCTTAGAAGCTTGGCCACCCCTCTCAATGAAAGTGCTTTTCCAAAGTCTGTGCCTAGGACTACTTGAAGAGGAAACAAACCATAGAGACAAAACTGAGAACTCCTTTATTTTTTCAAGTTTCAAAGACCTACTACAAACCATGTTGGATTTAGAGTTCCAAATTCATCTATCTATATAAGAGAGAACAGACAACAACCTAAATATAAAAACGGCTACTGTAGACGAACGCTTCAACCTAGAAGAATACAATTTGGTGAGCCAAGTGGGATTTGGGTACTGATCATTACCACCAAGCATCATCACGATTGGGTGAAAAAATATTTGCGGGTATTTCAGAAACTCGTTATTTGTTAGATGCTTGGCAGCCCCTCTCAATGAACGTGCTTTTCCACAGTTTGTGCCTAGGGCTACTTGAAGAGGAAACAAACCATAGAGGCAAAACTGAGAACTCCTTTATTTTGTCAAGTTTCAAAGAGCTACTACAAACCATGTTGGATTTAGACTTCCAAATTCATCTATCTGTATAGGAGAGAACAGAGTGAAACCTAAATATAAAAACTGCTACTCTAGACGAACGCTTCAACCTAGAAGAACAAAATTTGTTGAGCCAAGTGGAATTTGTGTACTGATCATTACCACCAAGTATCATCAAGATTGGGTTAAAAAATTATTGCTGGTATTTCGGAAACTCGTTATTTCTTAGAAGCTTGGCAACCCCTCTCAATGAAAGTGCTTTTCTACAGTCTGTGCCTAGGGCTACTTGAAGAGGAAACAAACCATAGACAAAATGATAACTCCGTTATTTTGTCAAGTTTCAAAGAGCTACTACAAACCATGTTGGATTTAGAGTTCCAAATTAATCTATCTATATAGGAGAGAACAGAGGGAACCCTAAAAATATAAACTGCTACTGTAAAAGAACGCTTCAAACTAGAAGAACAAAATTTGGTGAGCCAAGTGGGATTTGTGTACCGATCATTACCACCAAGTATCATCAAGATTGGGTGAAAAAATATTTGCTGGTATTTCGGAAAGTCGTTATTTCTTAGAAGCTTGGCAACCCCTCTAATGAAAGTGCTTTTCCACAGTCTGTGCCTAAGTCTACTTGAAGAGAAAAGAAACCATAGAGAAAAAACTGAGAACTCCTTTATTTTGTCAAGTTTCAAAGAGCTACTACGAACCATGTTGGATTTAGAGTTCCAAATACATGTATCTGTATAGGAGAGAACATTGTGAAACCTAAATATAAAAACTGCTACTGTACGAACGCTTCAACCTAGAAGAACAAAATTTGGTGAACCAAGTGGGATTTGTGTACTGATCATTACCACCAAGGATCATCAAGATTGGGTGAACAATTATTTGAGGATATTTCGGAAACTCGTTATTTCTTAAAAGCTTGGCAACCCCTCTCAATGAGAGTGCTTTTCCACAGTCTGTGGCTAGGGCTACCTGAAGAGGAAACAAACCATGGAGAAAAAACTGAGAACTCCTTTAGTTTGTCAAGTTTCAAAGAGCTACTACATACCATGTTGGATTTAGAGTTCCAAATTCATCTATCGATATAAAAGAGAACAGAGTGAAACCTAAAAATAAAATCTGCTACTCTAGACGAACGCTTCAACCTAGAAGAACAAAATTTGGTGAGGCAAGTGGGATTTCTGTACCCGTCATTACCACCACGTATCATCCAGATTGGGTCAAATAATATTTGCTGGTATTTCGGAAACTCGTAATTTCTTAGAAGCTTGGCAACCCCTCTCAATGAAAGTGCTTTTCCACAGTCTGTTCCTAGGGCTACTTGAAGAGGAAACAAACCACAGAGACAAAACTGAGAACTCCTTTATTTTGTCAAGTTTCAAAGAGCTACTACAAACCATGTTGGATTTAGAGTTCCAAATTCATCTATCTATATAGGAGAGAAGAGAGAGATACCTAAAAATATAAACTGCTACTGTAAACGAACGCTTCAACCGAGAAGAAAAAAATTTGGTGAGCCAAGAGGGATTTGTGCAGTGATCATTACCACCACGTATCATCAAGATTGGGTGAAAAAATATTTGCTGGTATTTCGGAAACTCGTTATTTCATAGAAGCTTGGCAACCCCTCTCAATGTAAGTGCTTTTCCACAGTCAGTGCCTAGGGCTACATGAAGAGGAAACAAACCACAGAGACAAAACTGAGAACTCCTTTATTTTGTCAAGTTTCAAAGAGCTACTACAAACCATGTTGGATTTAGAGTTCCAAATTCTTTTATCTATATATGAGAGAATAGAGGGAAACCTAAATATAAAAACTGCTACTGTAGACGAACACTTCAAATTAGAAGAGCAAAATTTGTTGAGCCAAGTGGGATTTGTGTACAGACCATTACTGCCAAGTACCATCAAGATTGGGTGAAAAAATATTTGCTGGTATGTCGGAAACTCGTTATTTCTTAGAAGCTTGGCAACCCCTCTCAATGAAAGTGCTTTTCCACAGTCTGTGCCTAGGGCTACGTTAAGAGGATAGAAACCATAAAGACAAAACTGAGAACTACTTTATCTTGTCAAGTTTCAAGGAGCCACTACAAACAATGTTGGATTTAGAGTTCCAAATTCATCTATCTATATAGGGGAGAACAGAGGGAAACCTAAATACAAAAACTGCTACTGTAGAAGAACGCTTCAACATAGAAGAACAAACTTTGGTGAGCCTAGTGGGATTTTTGTACTGATCATTACCACCAAGTATCATCAAGATTGCGTGAAAAATATTTGCTGGTATTTCGGAAATCGACATTTCTTAGAAGCTTGGCAACCCCTCTCAATGAAAGTGCTTTTCCACAGTCTGTGCCTAGGGCTACTTGAAGAGGAAACAAACAATAGAGACAAAACTGAGAACTCCTTTATTTTGTCAAGTTTCAACTAGCTACTACAAACCATGTTGGATTTAGAGTTCCAAATTCATCTAACTATATAGGAGAGAACAGCTTGAAACCTAAAAATAAAAAATGCTACTGAAAACGAACGCTTCAACTTTGAAGAACAAAATTTGGTGAGTCAAGTGGGATTTGTGCACTGATCATTACCACCAGGTATCGTCAAGCCTGGGTAAAAAATATTTGCTGGTTTTTCGGAAACTCGTTATTTCTTAGAAGCTTGGAAACCCCTCTCAATGAAAGTGCTTTTCCACAGTCTCTGCTTATGGCTACTTGAAGAGGAAACGAACCATAGAGACAAAACTGAGAACTCCTTTATTTTGTCAAGTTTCAAAGAGCAACTACAAACCATGTTGGATTTAGAGTTCCAAATTCATCTATCTATATAGGAGAGAACAGAGGGAAACCTAAATATAAAAATGACTACTGTAGACGAAAGCTTCAACTTAAAAGAACAAAATTTTGTGCGCCAAGTGGGATTTTTGTACTGATCATTACCGCAAAGTATCATCAAGATTGGGTGAATAAATATTTGCTGGTATTTCGGAAATCGACATTTCTTAGAAGTTTGGCAACCCCTCTCAATGAACGTGCTTTTCTACAGTTGTGCCTAGGGCTACTAGAAGAGGAAACAAACCATAGAGACAAAACTGAGAACTCCTTTATTGTGTCAAGTTTCAAAGAGCTACTACAAAACATGTTGGATTTAGAGTTCCAAATTCATCTCTGAATGTAGGAGAGAACAGAGAAAAACCTAAAAATATAAACTGCTAGTGAAAACGAACACTTCAAACTAGAAGAACAAAATTTGGAGAGCCAAGTGGGATTTGTTTACTTATCTTTACCACCACGTATCATCAAGATTGGGTGAAAAAATTTTGGCTGGTATTTCGGAAACTCGTTATTTCTTAGAAGCTTTGCAACCCTTCTCAATGAAAGTACTCTTCCACAGTCTGTGCTAGGGCTACTTGAAGATGAAACTTGCATAGAGATAAAACTGATAACTCCTTTATGTTGTCAAGTTTCCAAGAGCTACTACAAACTATATTGGATTTACAGTTCCAAATTCATCTATCTATATAGGAGAGAACAGAGTGAAACATAATATAAAAATTGCTACTGTAGACGAACGCTTCAACATAGAAGAACAAAATTTGGTGAGAACCTGGGATTTGTGCACTGATCATTACCAACAAGTATCGTCAAGATTGGCTGAAAAAGTATTTGCTGGTATTTCGGTAACTCGTTATTTCTTAGACTTGGCAACCCCTCTCAATCAAATTGCTTTTCCACAGTCTGTGCCTAGGCTACTTGAAAAGGAAACAAACCTTAGAGACAAAACTGAGAACTCCTTTATTTTGTCAAGTTTCAAAGAGCTACTACAAACCATGGTGAATTTACAGTTCCAAATTCATCTATCTATATAGGAGAGAATAGAGGGAAACCTAAAAATATAAACTGCTCGTGTAAACGAACACTTCAAACTAGAATAACAAAATTTGGTGAGCCAAGTGGGATTTGTGTACTTGTCTTTTCCACCACGTATCATCAAGATTGGGTGAAAAAAATTTTGCTGCTATTTCGGCAACTGGTTATTTCTTGGAAGCTTGGCAAACTTTTTCAAAGAAAGTTCTTCTCCACAGTCTGTGCCTAGGGCTACTAGAAGAGGAAACAAACCATAAAGACAAAACTGAGATCTCCTTTGTTTTGTCAAGTTTCAAAAAGCTTCCAGAAACCATGTAGGATTTACAGTTCCAAATTCAACTATCTATATAGGAGAGAACAGAGGAAAACCTAAATATAAAACTGCTACTGTAGACGAACGCTTCAACATAGAAGAACAAAATTTGGTGAGCCAAGTGGGATTTTTGTACTGATCAATACCGCCAAGTATCATCAAGATTGGGTGAAAAAATATTTGCTGGTATTTCGAAAACTCGTTATTTCTTAGATGCTTGAAACCCCTCTGAATGAACGTGCTTTCCACAGTCTGTGGCTAGGGCTACTTGAAGAGGAAACAAACCATAGAGACAAAACTGAGAACTCCTTTATTTTGTCAAGTTTCAAAGAGATAATACAAACCATTTGGATTTAGAGATCCAAATTCATCTATCTATATGAGAGAACAGAGGAAAACCTAAATATATAAACTGCTCTTGTAGACGAACGCTTCTTCCTAGAAGAACACAATTTGGTGAGCCAAGTGGGATTTGTGTACTGATCATTACCAGCACGTATCATCAAGATTGGCTGAAAAACTATTTGCTGATATTTCAGAAAATCGTAATTTCTTGGAAGATTTTCAACCCCTTTCAATTCAAGCGCTTTTCCACAGTCTCTGCTTAGGGCTACTTGAAGAGGAAACAAATGGTAGAGACAAAACTGCGAACCATTATTTTTTGTCAAGTTTCAAAGAGTTACTACAAACCATGTTGGATTTAGAGTTCCAAATTCATTTATCTATATAGGAGAGAACAGAGGGAAACCTAAAAATATAAACTGCTAGTGTAAAGGAACACTTCAAACTAGAAGAACAAAATTTGGTGAGAAAGTGGGATTTGTGTACTTGTCTTTACCACCACATATCATCAAGATTAGGTGAAAAAATTTTGCTGGTATTTAGGAAACTCGTTATTTCTTGGAAGCTTGGCAACCATTTTCAATGAAAGTTCTTCTCCACAGTCTGAGCCTAGGGCTACTAGAAGAGGAAACAAACCATAGAGACAAAACTGAGAACTACTTTATTTTGTCAAGTTTCAAAGAGCTACTACAAACCATGTTGGATTTAGAGTTCCAAATTCATCTATCTATATAGGAGAGAACAGAGGGAAACCTAAATATAAAAACGACTACTGTAGACGAACGCTTCAACCTAGAAGAACAAAATTTGGTGAGCCAAGTCGGATTTTTGTACTGATCATTACCACCAAGTATCATCAAGACTGGGTGAAAAAATATTTGCTGGTATTTCGAGAACTCGTTATTTTTTGGGAGCTTGGCAACCCCTTTCAATGAAAGTGCTTTTCAACATTCTCTGCTTAGGGCTACTTGAAGAGGAAACAAACCATAGAGACAAAACTGAGAACTACTTTTTTTCGTCATGTTTCAAAGAGCGACTATAAACCATGTTGGATTTAGAGTTCCAAATTCATCTATCTATATAGAGAGAACAGAGGGAAACCTAAAATAAAAACGACTACTGTAGACGAACGTTCAACCTAGAAGAACAAAATTTGGTGACCAAGTGGGATTTGTGTACTGATCATTACCACCAAGTAACATCAAGACTGGGTGAAAACATATTTGCTGGTATTTCGGAAACTCGTTATTTCTAAGAAGTTGGCAACCCCTCTCAATGAAAGTGCTTTTCCACAGTCTGTGCCTAGGGCTACTTGAAGAGGAAACAACCATAGAGACAAAACTGAGAAGTCCGTTATTTTGTCAAGTTTCAAAGAGCTACTACAAACCATGTTGCATTTAGTGTTCCAAATTCATCTATCTATATAGGAGACAACAGAGGGAAACCTAAATATAAAAACGACTACTCTGGACGAACGCTTCAACCTAGAAGAACAAAATTTGGTGAGCCAAGTGGGATTTGTGTAATCATCATTACCACAAAGTATCATCAAGATTGGGTGAAAAAATATTTGCTGGTATTTCGGAAACTCGTTATTTCTTAGAAGCTTGGCAACCCCTCTCAATGAAAGTGCTATTCCAAAGTCTGTGCCTAGGGCTACTTGAAGAGGAAACAAACCATAGAGACAAAACTGAGAACTCCTTTATTTTGTCAAGTTTCAAAGAGCTACTACAAACCATGTTGGATTTAGAGTTCCAAATTCATCTATCTATATAGCAGAAAACAGAGTGAAACCAAAAATAAAAACTGCAACTGTAAACGAACGCTTCCACCAAGAAGTACAAAATTTGGTGAGCCAAGTGGGATTTGTGTACTTGTCATTACGACCACGTATCATCAAGATTGGGTGAAAAAATATTTGCTGGTATTTCAGAAACTCGTAATTTATTGGAAGATTGGCAACCCCTTTTAATGAAAGTGCTTTTCCACAGTCTCTGCTTAGGGCTACTTGAAGAAAAAACAAACCATAGAGAAAAAACTGAGAACTTCTTTTTTTTGTCATGTTTCAAAGTAATTCTACAAACCATGTTGGATTAAGAGTTACAAATTCATCTATCTATATAGGACAGAACAGAGTGAAATCTAAAAATATAAACTGCTACTGTAAAAGAACGCTTCAACCTAGAAGAACAAAATTTGGTGAGTCAAGTGGGATTTGTGTACCGATCATTACCAACAAGTATCATCAAGTTTGGGTGAAAAAATATTTGCTGGTATTTCGGAAACTCGTTATTTCTTGGAAGCTTGGCAACCCATTTCAATGAAAGTGCTTTTCCACAGTCTCTGCTTAGGGCTACTTGAATAGGAAACAAACCATAAAGACAAAGCTAAGAACTCCTTTATTTTGTCAACTTTCAAAGAGCGACTACAAACCAAGTTGGTTTTAGAGTTCCAAATTCATCTATCTATATAGTAGAGAACAGAGGGATCCCTAAATATAAAAACGACTACTGTAGACGAACGCTTCAACCTAGAAGAATAAAATTTGGTGAGCCAAGTGGGATTTGTGTACCGATCATTACCACCAAGTATCATCAAGATTGGGTGAAAAAATATTTTCTGGTATTTTGGAAACTCGTAATTTCTTGGAAGCTTGGAAACCCCTTTCAATGAAAGTGCTTTTCCACAGTCTCTTCTTAGGGCTACTTGAAGAGGAAACAAATTATAGAGACAAACCTGAGAACTCCTTTATTATGTCAAGTTTGAAAGAGCTACTACAAACCCTGTTGGATTTAGAGTTCCAAATTCATCTATCTACATAGGAGACAACAGAGTGAAACCTAAACATAAAAACTGCTACTGTAGACGAACACTTCAACCTAGAAGAACAAAATTTGGTGAGCCAAGTGGGATTTGTGTACTGATCATTACCACCAAGTATCATCAAGATTGGGTGAAAAAATATTTGCTGGTATTTCGGAAACTCGTTATTTCTTAGAAGCTTGGCAACCCCTCTCAATGAAAGTGCTTTTCCACAGTCTGTGCCTAGGGCTACTTGAATAGGAAACAAACCGTAGAGACAAAAGTGAGAAATCCTTTATTTTGTCAAGTTTCAAAGAGCTACTACAAACCATGTTGGATTAAGATTTCCAAATTCATCTATCTATATAGGAGAGAACAGAGGGAAACCTAAAAATAAAACTGCTACTGTAAACGAACGCTTCAACCTAGAAGAACAAAATTTGGTGAGCCAAGTGGGATTTTGTACCGATCATTACCACCACGTATCATCAAGATTCGGTGAAAAAATATTTGCTGGTATTTCGGAAACTCTTTTATTTCTTAGAAGCTTGGCAACCCCTTTCAATGAAAGTGCTTTTCCACAGTTTCTGCTAAGGGCTACTTGAAGAGGAAACAAATATTAGAGACAAAACTTAGAATTCCTTTATTTTCTCAAGTTTCAAAGAGCTACTACAAACCATGTGGGATTTAGAGTTCCAAATTCATCTATCTATATAATAGAGAACAGGGGGAAACCTAAAATATATACTGCTACTGTAAAGGAACGCTTCAACCTAGAAGAACAAAATTTGGTGTGTCAAGTGGGATTTATGTACCGATCATTACTACCAAGTATCATCAAGACTGGGTGAAAAAATATTTGCTGGTATTTTGGAAACTCGTTATTTCTTAGAAGCTTGGCAACCCCTCTCAATGAAAGTGCTTTTCCACAGTCTGTGCCTAGGGCTACTTGAATAGGAAACAACCATAGAGACAAAAGTGAGAAGTCCTTTATTTTGTCAAGTTTCAAAGAGCTACTACAAACCATGTTGGATTTAGAGTTCCAAATTCATCTATCTATATAGGAGAGAACAGAGGGAAACCTAAATATAAAAACGACTACTGTAGACGAACGCTTCAACCTAGAAAAACAAAATTTGGTGAGCCAAGTGGGATTTGTGTACTGATCATTACCACCAAGTATCATCAAGACTGGGTGAAAAAATATTTGCTGGTATTTCGGGACCTCGTTATTTTTTGGAAGCTTGTCAACCCCTTTCAATGAATGTGCTTTTCCACAGTCTCTGCTTAGAGCTACTTGAAGAGGAAACAAACCAGAGAGACAAAACTGAGAACTACTTTTTTTTGTCATGTTTCAAAGAGCGACTATAAACCATGTTGGATTTAGAATTCCAAATTCATCTATATATAGGAGAGAACAGAGGGAAACCTAAATATAAAAACGACTACTGTAGATGAACGTTTCAACCTAGAAGAACAAAATTTGGTGACCAAGTGGGATTTGTGTACTGATCATTACCACAAAGTATCATCAAGACTGGGTGAAAAAATATTTGCTGGTATTTCGGAAACTCGTTATTTCTTAGAAGCTTGGCAACCCCTCTCAATGAAAGTGCTTTTCCACAGTCTGTGCCTACGGCTACTTGAAGAGGAAACAACCATAGAGACAAAACTGTGAACTCCTTTATTTTGTCAAGTTTCAAAGAGCTACTACAAACCATGTTGGATTTAGAGTTCCAAATTCATCTATCTATTTGGAGAGAACAGAGTGAAACCAAAAATAAAAACTGCAACTGTAAACGAACGCTTCCATCTAGAAGAACAAAATTTGGTGAGCCAAGTGGGATTTGTTTACTTGTCATTACGACCACGTATCATCAAGATTGGGTGAAAAAATATTTGCTGGTATTTCGGAAACTCGTAATTTATTGGAAGCTTGGCAACCCCTTTTAATGAAAGTGCTTTTCCACAGTCTCTGCTTAGGGCTACTTGAAGAAAAAACAAACCAGAGAGACAAAACTGAGAACTACTTTTTTTTGTCAAGTTTCAAAGTGCTACTACAAACCATGTTGAATTAAGAGTTCCAAATTCATCTACCTATATATGAGAAAACAGAGGGAAACCTAAAAATAAAAACTGCTACTGTAAACGAACGGTTCAACCTAGAAGAACAAAATTTGGTGAGCCAAGTGGGATTTTTGTACCGATTATTACCACCACGTATCATGAAGATTGGGTGAAAAAATATTTGCTGGTATTTCGGAAACTCGTGATTTCTTGGAAGCTTGGCAACCCCTTTCAATGAAAGTGCTTTTCCACAGTTTCTGCTTAGGGCTACTTGAGGAGGAAACAACCCATAGAGACAAATCTGAGAACTACTTATTTTGTCAAGTTTCAAAGAGCTACTACAAACCATGTGGCATTTAGAGTTCCAAATTCATCTATCTATATAGGAGAGAACAGAGTGAAACCTAAAAATATAAACTGCTACTGTAAAAGAACGCTCAACATAGAAGAAGAAAATTTGGTGAGTCAAGTGGGATTTGTGTACCGATCATTACCACCAAGTATCATCAAGATTGGGTGAAAAAAATATTTGCTGGTATTTCGGAAACTCGTTATTTCTTAGAAGCTTGGCAACCCCTCTCAATGAAAGTGCTTTTCCACAGTCTGTGCCTAGGGCTACTTGAAGGGGAAACAACCATAGAGACAAATCTGAGAACTCCTTTATTTTGTCAAGTTTCAAAGAGCTACTACAAACCATGTTGGATTTAGAGTTCCAAATTCATCTATCTATATAGTAGAGAACAGAGGGAAACCTAAATAAAAAAACGACTACTGTAGACGAACGCTTCAACCTAGTAGAACAAAATTTGGTGAGACAAGTGGATTTGTTTCCTGATCATTACCACCAAGTATCATCAAGATTGGGTGAAAAAATATTTGCTGGTATTTCAGAAACTCGTTATTTCTTAGAAGGTTGGCAACCCCTCTCAATTAATGTGCTTTTCCAAGTCTGTGCCTAGCGCTACTTGAAGAGGAAACAAACCATAGAGACAAAACGGAGAACTCCTATATTTTGTCAAGTTTCAAAGAGCTACTACAAACCATGTTGGATTTAGAGTTCCAATTTCATCTATCTATATAGTAGAGAACAGAGTGAAACCAAAAATAAAAACTGCAACTGTAAACGAATGCTTCAACCTAGAAGAACAAAATTTGGTGGGCCAAGTGGGATTTGTGTCCTTGTCATTACGACCACGTATCATCCAGATTGGGTGAAAAAATATTTGCTGGTATTTCTGCAACTCCTAATTTCTTGGAAGCTTGGCAAACCCTTTCAATGAAAGTGCTTTTCCACAGTCTCTGCTTAGGGCTACTTGAAGAGGAAACTAATTATAGAGACAAACCTGAGAACTCCTTTATTATGTCAAGTTTCAAAGAGCAACTACAAACCTTGTTGGATTTAGAGTTCCAAATTCATCTATCTACATAGGAGAGAACAGAGTGAATCCTAAACATAAAAACTGCTACTGTAGACGAACACTTCAAACTAGAAGAAAAAAATTTGGTGAGCCAACTGGGATTTGTGGACTGATCATTTCCACCAAGTATCATCAAGATTGGGTGAAAAAATATTTGCTGGTGTTTCAGAAACTCGTAATTTCTTGGAAGCTTGGCAACCACTTTCAATGAAAGTGCTTTTCCACAGTTTCTGCTTAGGGCTTCTTGAAGATTAAACAAATAATAGAGACAAAACTGAGAACTCCTTTATTTTGTCAAGTTCCAAAGAGCGACTACAAACCATGTTTTATTTAGAGTACCAAATTCATCTATCTATATAGAGAGAACAGAGTGAAACTTAAACATAAAAACTGATACTGTAGATGAACGCTTCAACCTAGAAGAACAAAATTTGGTGAGCCAAGTGGGATTTGTGTACCGATCATTACCACCAAGTATCATCAAGATTGGGTGATAAAATATTTGCAGGTATTTCGGAAACTCGTTATTTCTTGGAATCTTGGCAACCTCTTTCAATGAAAGTGCTTTTCCACAGTCCCTTCTTTGGGCTCCTTGAAGAGTAAACAAATTATAGAGAACAAACTGAGAACTCCTTTATTTTGTCAAGTTTCAAAGAGCTACTACAAACCATGTTGGATTTTGAGTTCCAAATTCATCTATCTACATAGGAGAGAACAGAGTGAAACATAAGAATAAAAACTGCTACTGTAGAAGAACGCGTCAACCTAGAGGAAGAAAATTTGGTTAGCCAAGTGGGATTTGTGTACTGATCATTACCACCAAGTCTCATCAAGATTGTGTGAAAAAATATTTGCTGGCATTTCGGAAACTCGTTATTTCTTAGAAGCTTGGCAAACCCTCTCAATGAAAGTGCTTTTCCACAGTCTGTGCCTAGGGCTACTTGAAGAGGAAACAAACCATAGAGACAAAACTGAGAAATCCTTTATTGTGTCAAGTTTCAAAGAGCTACTAGAAACCATGTTGGATTTAGAGTTCCAAATTCATCTATCTATATAGGAGAGAACAGAGTGAAACCTAAAAATAAAAACTGCTATTCTAAACGAACGCTTCAACATAGAAGAACAAAATTTGTTGAGCCAAGTGGAATTTGTGTACTTGTCATTACCACCACGTATCATCAAGATTGGGTGAAAAAATATTTGCTGGTATTTCGGAAACTCGTTATTTCTAGAAGCTTGGCAACCCCTCTCAATTAAAGTGCTTTTCCACAGTCTGTGCCTAGGGCTACTTGAAGGGGAAACCAACCATAAAGACAAAACTGAGAAGTCCTTTATTTTGTTAAGTTTCAAAAAGCTACTACAAACCATGTTGGATTTAGAGTTCCAAATTCATCTATCTATATAGGAGAGAACAGAGGAAAACCTAAAAATAAAAACTGCTACAGTAAATGAACGCTTCAACCTAGAAGAACAAAATTTGGTGAGCCAAGTGGGATTTGTGTACCTATCATTACCACCAGGTATCAACAAGATTCGGTGAAAAAATATTTGCTGGTATTTCGGAATCTCGTAATTTCTTGGAAGCTTGGCAACCCCTTTCAGTGAAAGTGCTTTTCCACAGTCTCTGCTTAGGGCTACTTGAAGAGGAAACAAATCATAGAGACAAAACTGAAAACTAGTTTTTTTTTTTTTTTTGTCAAGCTTCAAAGAGCTACTGCAAACCATATTGGATTTAGAGTTCCAAAGTCATCTATCTATATAGGAGAGAACAGAGGGAAAACTAAAAATAAAAACTGCTACTGTAAACGATGGCTTCAACCTAGAAGAACAAAATTGGTGAGCCAAGTGGGATTTGTGTGCTTGTCATTACCACCACGTATCATCCAGATTGGGTGAAAAAATATTTGCTGGTATTTCGGAAACTCATAATTTCTTGGTAGCTTGGCAACCCCTGTCAATGAAAGTGATTTTCCACAGTCTTTGATTAGGGCTACTTGAAGAGGAAACAAACCATAGAGACAAAACTGAGAACTCCTTAATTTTGTCAAGTTTCAAAGAGCTACTACAAACCATGTTGGATTTAGAGTTCCAAATTCATCTATATATATAGGAGAGAACAGAGGGAAACCTAAATATAAATACTGCGACTGTAGAAGAACGCTTCAACCTAGAAGTACAAAATTTGGTGAGCCAAGTGGGATTTCTGTACTGATCATTACCACCAAGTATCATCAAGATTGGGTGAAAAAATATTTGGTGCTATTTCGGAAAGTCGTTATTTCTTAGAAGCTTGGTAACCCATCTCCATGAAAGTGCTTTTCCACAGTCTGTGGCTAGGGCTACTTGACGAGGAAACAAACCATAGAGACAAAACTGAAAACTCCTTTATTTGGTCAAGTTTCAAACAGCTACTACAAACCATGTTGGATTTAGAGTTCCAAATTCATCTATCTGTTTACGAGAGAACAGAGGGAAACCTAAAAATAAAAACTGCTACTGTAAACGAACGCTTCATCCTAGAACAACAAAATTTGGTGAGCCAAGTGGGATTTTTGTACTTGTCATTACCACCACGTATCATCAAGATTGGGTGAAAAAATATTTGTTGGTATTTCGGAAACTCGTAATTTCTTGGGAGATTGGTAACCCCTTTCAATGAAAGTGCTTTTCCACAGTCTGTCCTTAGGGCTACTTGAAGAGGAAACAAACCATTGAGACACAACTGAGAACTCTTTTATTTTGTCAAGGTTCAAAATGTTACTACAAACCATGTTGGATTTAGAGTTCCGTATTCATCTATCTATATAGAAGAGAACAGAGGGAAACCCAAATAAAAAACTGCTACTGTAGACGAACGCTTCAACCTAGAAGAAGAAAATTTGGTGAGCTAAGAGGGATTTGTGTACTGATCATTACCACCACGTATCATCAAGATTGGGTGAAAAAATATTTGCTTGTATTTCGGAAACTCGTTATTTCTTAGAAGCTTGGTATCCCCTCTCAATGAAAGTGCTTTTCCACAGTCTGTGCCTAGGGCTACTTGAAGAGGAAACAAACCACAGATACAAAACTGAGAACTCCTTTATTTTGTCAAGTTTCAAAGAGCTACTACAATCCATGTTGGATTTAGAGTTCCAAATTCATCTATCTATATAGGAGAGAACAGAGTGAAACCTAAACATAAAACTGCTACTGTAGACGAACGCTTGAACCTAGAAGAACAAAATTTGGTGAGCCAATGGGATTTGTGTACTGATCATTACCCCAAACTATCATCAAGTTTGGTTGAAAAAATATTTGCTTGTATTTCGGAAACTCGTTATTTCTTAGAAGCTTGGCAATCCTCTCAATAAACGTGCTTTTCGACAGTCTCTGCTTAGGGCTTCTAGAGAGGAAACAAATCGTAGAAACAAAACTGAGAACTTCTTTATTTTGTCAAGTATCAAAGAGCTACTACAAACCATGTTGGATTTAGAGTTCCAAATTCATCTATCTATATAGGAGAGAAGAGAGGGAAACCTAAATATAACAACTGTTACTGTAGACGAACGCTTCAACCTAGAAGAGCAAAATTAGGTGAGCCAAGTGGGATTTCTGTACTGATCATTACCACCAAGTATCATCAAGATTGGGTGAAAAAATATTTGCTGGTATTTCGGAAACTCGTTATTTCTTTGAAGCTTGGCAACCCCTCTCAATGAAAGTGCTTTTCCACAGTCTGTGCCTAGGGCTACTTGAAGAGGAAAGAATCCAAGAGACAAAACTGAGAACTCCTTTATTTTGTCAAGTATCAAAGAGCTACTACAAACCATGTTGGATTTAGAGTTCCAAATTCATCTATCTATATACGAGAGAACAGAGGGAAACCTAAAAATAAAAACCGCTACTGTAAAGGAACGCTTCAACCTAGAAGAACAAAATTTGGTGAACCAAGTGGGAATTGTTTACTTGTCGTTACCACCACGTATGATCCAGATTGGGTGAAAAAATATTTGCTTGTATTTCGCAAACTCGTAATTTCTTGGGAGCGTGGCAACCCCTTTCAATGAAATTGCTTTTTTACAGCCTGTGCCTAGGGATACTTGAAGAGGAAACAAACCACAGAGACAAAACTGAGATCTCCTTTATTTTCTCAAGTTTCAAAGAGCTACTACAAACCATGTTAGATTTTGAGTTCCAAATTCATCTATCTATATAGAAGAAAAGAGAGGGAAATTTAAATATATACACTGCTACTGTAGACGAACGCTTCAACCTAGAAGAGCAAAATTTGGTGAGCCAAGAGGGATTTCTGTACTGATCATTACCACCAAGTATCACCAAGATTGTGTGAAAAAATATTTGCTGATATTTCCGAAACTTTTTATTTCTTAGAAGCTTGGCAACCCCTCTCAATAAAAGTGCTTTTCTGAAGTCTGTGCCTAGGGCTACTTGAAGTGGAAACAAAACATATAGACAAAACTGAGAACTCCTTTATTTTGTCAAGTTTCAAAGAGCTACTACAAACCATGTTGGATTTTGAATTCCAAATTCATCTATCTATATTGGAGATCACAGAGTGAAACCTAAATATAAAAACTGCTACTGCAGACGAACGCTTCAACCTAGAAGAACACAATTTGGTGAGCCAAGTGGGAATTGTGTACTGATCATTACCAGCAAGTATCATCAAGATTGGGTAAAAAATATTTGCTGGTATTACGATAATTCATTATTTCTTAGAAGCTGGGCAACCCCTCTCAATGAAAGTGCTTTTCCACAGTCTGTGCCTAGGGCTACTTGAAGAGGAAACCAACCATAGAGACGAAACTGAGAACTCTTTTATTTTGTCAAGTTTCAAAGAGTTACTACAAACCATGTTGGATTTAGAGTTCCAAATTCATCTATCTATATAGGAAAGAACAGAGGGAAACCTAAAAATATAAACTGCTACTGTAAACGAACGCTTCACCCTAGAAGAACAAAATTTGGTGAGCCAAGTGGGATTTATGTACTGATCATTACCACCAAGTATCATCAAGATTGGGTGAAAAAATATTTGCTTGTATTTCGGAAACTCGTTATTTCTTAGAAGCTTGGCAACCCTCTCAATGAACGTGCTTTTCGACAGTCTCTGCTTAGGGCTTCTAGAAGAGGAAACAAATCGTAGAGACAAAACTGAGAACTTCTTTATTTTGTCAAGTATCAAAGAGCTACTACAAACCATGTTGGATTTAGAGTTCCAAATTCATCTATCTATATAGGAGAGAACAGAGGGAAACCTAAAAATATAAACTGCTACTGTAAACGAACGCTTCACCCTAGAAGATCAAAATTTGGTGAGCCAAGTGGGATTTATGTACTGATCATTACCACCAAATATCATCAAGATTGGGTGAAAAAATATTTGCTGGTATTTCAGAAACTCGTTATTTTTTAGATGCCTGGCAACCCCTCTCAATGAAAGTGCTTTTCCACAGTCTGTGCCTAGGACTACTTGAAGAGGAACCAAACCACAGAGACAAAACTGAGAACTCCTTTATTTTGTCAAGTTTCAAAGAGCTAATACAAACCATGTTGGATTTAGAGTTCCAAATTCTTCTATCTATATAGGAGAGAACAGAGTGAAACCTAAACATAAAAACTGCTACTGTAGACGAACGCTTCAACCTAGAAGAACAAAATTTGGTGAGCCAATGGGATTTGTGTACTGATCATTACCCCAAAGTATCATCAAGATGGGTGATAAAATATTTGCTTGTATTTCGGAAACTCGTAATTTCTTTTGAGCTTGGCAACTCCTTTCAATGAAAGTGCATTTCCACAGTCTCTGCTTAGGTCTACTTGAAGAGGAAACAAACCATACGGACAAATCTGAGGACGACTTCATCTTGTCAAGTTTCAAAGATCTAGTTCAATCCATGTTGGATTTAGAGTTCCAAATTCATCTATCTATAAAGGAGAGAACAAAGTAAAACCTAAATTTAAAAACTGCTGCTGTAGATGAATGCTTCAACCTAGAAGAACACAATTTGGTGAGCCAAGTGGGATGTGTGTACTGATCATTACAACAAGGTATCATCAAAGTTGGGTGAAAAAATATTTGCTGGTATTTCGGAAACTCATTATTTCTTAGAAGCTTGGTATCCCCTCTCAATGAAAGTGCTTTTCCACAGTCTGTCCCTAGGGCTACTTGAAGAGGAAACAAACCACAGATACAAAACTGAGAACTCCTTTATTTTGTCAAGTTTCAAAGAGCTACTACAATCCATGTTGGATTTAGAGTTCCAAATTCATCTATCTATATAGGAGAGAACAGAGTGAAACCTAAACATAAATCTGCTACTGTAGACGAACGCTTGAACCTAGAAGAACAAAATTTGGTGAGCCAATGGGATTTGTGTACTGATCATTACCCCAAACTATCATCAAGTTTGGGTGAAAAAATATTTGCTTGTATTTCGGAAACTCGTTATTTCTTAGAAGCTTGGCAACCCTCTCAATGAACGTGCTTTTCTACAGTCTCTGCTTAGGGCTTCTAGAAGAGGAAACAAATAATAGAGACAAAACTTAGAATTCCTTTATTTTGTCAAGTTTCAAAGAGCTACTCCAAACCATGTTGGATTTAGAGTTCCAAATTCATCTATCTATATAGGAGAGAAAAGAGGAAAACCTAAAAATATAAACTACTACTGTAAAATAACGCTTCAAACTAGAAGAACAAAATTTGGTGAGTCAAGTGGGATTTGTGTTCCGATCATTACCACCAAGTATCATCAAGATTGGGTGAAAAAATATTTGCTGGTATTTCGGAAACTCGTTATTTCTTAGAAGCTTGGCAACCCCTCTCAATGAAAGTGCTTTTCCAAAGTCTTTGCCTAGGGCTACTTGAAGAGGAAACAAACCATAAAGACAAAACTGAGAACTCCTTTATTTTGTCAAGTTTCAAAGAGCTACTACCAACCATGTTGGATTTAGAGTTCCAAATTCATCTATCTATATAGGAGAGAACAGAGTGAAACCAAAAATAAAAACTGCAACTGTAAACGAACGCTTCCACCTAGAAGAACAAAATTTGGTGAGCCTAGTGGGATTTGTGTACTTGTCATTTCTACCACGTATCATCAAGATTGGGTGAAAAAATATTTGCTGGTATTTCGGAAACTCATAATTTATTGGAAGCTTGGCAACCCCTTTTAATGAAAGTGCTTTTCCACAGTCTCTGCTTAGGGCTGCTTGAAGAAAAAACAAACCATAGAGACAAAACTGAGAACTACTTTTTTTGTCAAGTTTCAAAGAGCTACTACAAACCATGTTGGATTTAGAGTTCCAAACTCATCTATCTATATAGGAGAGAACAGAGTGAAACCTAAAAATATAAAGTGCTATTGTAAAAGAACGCTTCAACTTAGAAGAACAAAATTTGGTGAGTCAAGTGGGATTTGTGTCCCCATCATTACCACCAAGTATCATCAAGATTGGGTGAAAAAATATTTGCTGGTATTTAGGAAACTCGTTATTTCTTAAAAGCTTGGCAACCCCTTTCAATGAAAGTGCTTTTCCACAGTCTCTGCTTACCGCTACTTGAAGAGGAAAAAAAACCTTAGAGACAAAACTGAGAACTACTTTTTTTTGTCAAGTTTCAAAGAGCGACTATAAACCATGTTGGATTTAGAGTTCCAAATTCATCTATCTATATAGAAGAGAACAGAGGGAAACCTAAATATAAAAACGACTACTGTAGACGAACCCTTCAACCTAGAAGAACAAAATTGGTGAGCCAAGTGGGATTTGTGTACTGATCATTACCATTAAGTATCATCAAGATTGGGTGAAAAAATATTTGCTGGTATTTAGGAAACTCGTTATTTCTTAAAAATTGGCAACCCCTCTCAATGAAAGTACTTTTCCAAAGTCTGTGCCTAGGGCTACTTGAAGAGGAAACAAACCATAGAGACAAAACGGAGAACTCCTTTATTTTGCCAAGTTTCAAAGAGCTACTACAAACCATGTTGGATTTAGAGTTCGAAATTCATCTATCTATATAGGAGAGAACAGAGTGAAACCAAAATAAAAACTGCAACTATAAACGAACGCTTCCACCTAGAAGAACAAAATTTGGTGAGCCAAGTGGGATTTGTGTACTTGTCATTACGACCGCGTATCATCAAGATTGGGTGAAAAAATACTTGCTGGTATTTCGGAAAATCGTAATTTATTGGAAGCATGGCAACCCCTTTTAATGAAAGTGATTTTTCCACAGACTCTGCTTAGGGCTACTTGAAGAAAAAACTAACCATAGAGACAAAACTGAGAACTACTTTTTTTTGTCAAGTTTCAAAGAGCTACTACAAACCATGTTTGATTTAGAGTTCCAAATTCAACTATCTATATAGGAGAGAACAGAGGGAAACCTAAAAATATAAACTGCTGCTGTAATAGAACGCTTCAAGCTAGAAGAACAAAATTTGATGAGTCAAGTGGGATTTGTGTACCGATCATTACCACCAAGTATCATCAAGTTTGGGTGAAAAAATATTTGCTGGTATTTCGGAAACTCGTGATTTCTTGGAAGCTTGGCAACCCCTCTCAATTAAAGTGCTTTTCAACAGTCTGTGCCTACGGCTACTTGAAGAGGAAACAACCATAGAGACAAAACTGAGAACTCCTTTATTTTGTCAAGTTTCAAAGGGCTACTACAAACCATGTTGGATTTAGAGTTCCAAATTCATCTATCTATATAGGAGAGAACAGAGGGAAACCTGAAAATATAAACTGCTACTGTAAACGATTGCTTCAACCTAGAGGAACAAAATTTGGTGGGCCAAGTGGAATTTGTGTCTTTGTCATTACGACCATGTATCATCCAGATTGGGTGAAAAAATATTTGCTGGTATTTCGGAAACTCGTAATTTCTTGGAGGCTTGGCAACCCCTTTCAATGAAAGTGCTTTTCCACAGTCTCTGCTTAGGGCTAATTGAAGAGGAAACAAATTATAGAGACAAAGCTGAGAAGTCCATTATTATGTCAAATTTCAAAGAGCTACTACAAACCTTGTTGGATTTAGAATTCCAATTTCATCTATCTACATAGGAGAGAACAGAGTGAAACCTAACCATAAAAACTGATACTGTAGACGAACACTTCAACCTAGAAGAACAAAATTTGATGAGCCAAGTGGGATTTGTGTACTGATCATTACCACCAAGTATCATCAAGATTGGGTGAAAAAATATTTGCTGGTATTTCGGAAACTCGTTATTTCTTAGAAGCTTGGCAACCCCTCTCAATGAAAGTGCTTTTCCACAGTCTGTGCCTAGGGCTACTTGAATAGGAATAAAACCGTGGATACAAAAGTGAGAACTCCTTTATTTTTTAAAGTTTCAAAGAGCTACTACAAACCATGTTGGATTAAGAGTTCCAAATTCATCTATCTATATAGGAGAGAACAGAGGGAAACCTAAATATAAAAACAATTACTGTAGACGAACGCTTCAACCTAGAAGAACAAAATTTGGTGAGCCAAGTGGGATTTGTGTACTGATCATTACCACCAAGTATCATCAAGATTGGGTGAGAAAATATTTGCTGGTATTTCGGAAACTCGTTATTTCTTGGAACATTAGCAACCCGTTCAATGAAAGTGCTTTTCCACAGTCTCTGCTTAGGGCTAGTTGAAGAGGAAACAAACCATACAGACAAAACTGAGATCTACTTTTTTTTGTCAAGTTTCAAAGAGCGACTATAAACCATGTTGGATTTAGAGTACCAAATTCATCTATCTATATAGGAGAGAACAGAGGGAAACCTAAATATACAAACGACTACTGTAGACGAACGCTTCAACCTAGAAGAACAAAATTTGGTGAGCCAAGTGGGATTTGTGTACTGATCTTTACCACCAAGTATCATCAAGATTGGGTGAAAAAATATTTGCTGGTATTTCGGAAACTCGTTATTTCTTAGAAGCTTGGCAACCCCTCTCAATGAAATTAATTATCCACAGTCTGTGCCTAGGGCTACTTGAAGAGAAAACAAACCATAGAGACAAAACTGAGAACTCCTTTATTTTGTCAAGTTTAAAAGAGCTACTAGAAACCATGTTGGATTTAGAGTTCCAAATTCATCTATCTATATAGGAGAGAACATAGTGAAACCAAAAAATAAAAACTGCTACTGTTAAAGAACGCTTCAACCTAGAAGAACACAATTTAGTGAGCCAAGTGGCATTTGTGTAATGATCATTACCACCACGAATCATCAAAATTGCGTGAAAAAATATTTGCTGGTATTTCAGAAACTCGTTATTTCTTAGAAGCTTGGCAACCCCTCTCAATGAAAGTGCTTTTCCACAGTCTGTGCCTAGGGCTACTTGAAAAGGAAACAAACCATAGAGACAAAACTGAGAACTCATTTATATTGTCAAGTTTCAAAGAGCTACTACAAACCATGTTGGATTTAGGTTTTCAAATTCATCTATCTATATACGAGAGAAGAGTGTGAAACCTAAAAATAAAAACTGCTACTGTAAACGAAAGCTTCAACCTAGAAGAACAAAATTTGGTGAACCAAGTGGTATTTGTGTACTTGTCATTACCACCACGTATCATCAAGATTGGGTGAAAAAATATTTGCTGGTATTTCAGAAACTCGCAATTTCTTGGAAGCTTGGAAACCCCTTTCAATGAAAGCGGTTTTCCACAGTCTCTGCTTAGGGTACTTGTAGACTATACAAACCATAAAGACAAAACTGAGAACTCCTTTTTTGGTCAAGTTTCAAAGACCTACTACAAACCATGTTGGATTTAGAGTTCCAAATTCATCTATCTATATAGGAGAGAACAGATGGAACCCTAAAAATATAAACTACTACTGTAAAAGAACGCTTCAAACTAGAAGAACAAAATTTGCTGAGCCAAGTGGGATTTGGTTACCGATCATTACCACCAAGTATCATCAAGATTGGGTGAAAAAATATTTGCTGGTATTTCGGAAACTCGTTATTTCTTAGATGCTTGGCAAACCCTCTAATGAAAGTGCTTTTCCACAGTCTGTGCCTAGGGCTACTTGAAGAGGAAAGAATCCAAGAGACAAAACTGAGAACTCCTTTATTTTGTCAAGTTTCAAAGAGCTACTACAAACCATGTTGGATTTAGTGCTCCAAATTCATCTATCTATATAGGAGAGAAAAGAGTGTAACCTAAATATAAAAACTGCTACTGTAGACGAACGCTTAAACCTAGAAGAACAAAATTTGGTGAGCCATGTGGGATTTGTGTACTGATCCTTACCACCAAGTATCATCAAGATTGGGTGAAAATGTTTGATGATATTTCGGTAACTCGTTATTTCTTTGAAGCTTGGCAACCCCTCTCAATGAATGTGCTTTTCCACAGTCTGTGCTTCGGGCTACTTTAAGAGGAAACAAACCATAGACAAAACTGATAACTCCTTTATTTTGTCAAGTTTCAAAGAGCTACTACAAACAATGTTGGATTTAGAGTTCCAAATTCATCTATCTATATAGGAGAGAACAGAGGGAACCCTAAAAATATAAACGGCTACTGTAAAAGAACGTTTCAAACTAGAAGAACAAAATTTGGTGAGCCAAGTGGGATTTGTGTACCGATCATTACCACCAAGTATCATCAAGATTGGGTGAAAAAATATTTGCTGGTATTTCGGAAACTCGTTATTTCTTTGAAGCTTGGCAACCCCTCTAATGAAAGTGTTTTTCCACAGTCTGTGCCTAGGGCTACTTGAAGAGGAAACAAACCATAGAGACAAAACTGAGAACTCCTTTATTTTGTCAAGTTTCAAAGAGCTACTACGAACCATGCTATATTTAGAGTTCCAAATACATATATCTGTATAGGAGAGAACAGTGTGAAACCTAAATATAAAAACTGCTACTGTATACGAACGCTTCAACCTAGAAGAACAAAATTTGGTGAGCCAAGTGGGATTTGTGTACTGATGATTACCACCAAGGATCATCAAGATTGGGTGAAAAATTATTTGCTGGTATTTCGGAAATTCGTTATTTCTTAAAAGCTTGGCACCCCTTCTCAATGAAAGTGCTTTTCCACAGTCTGTGCCTAGGGCTACCTGAAGAGGAAACAAACCATAGAGACAAAACTGAGAACTCCTTTAGTTTGTCAAGTTTCAAAGAGCTACTACACACCAGGTTGGATTTAGAGTTCCAAATTCATCTATGTATATAAAAGAGAACAGAGTGAAACCTAAAAATATAAACTGCTACAATAAACGAACAATTCAACCTAAAGAACAAAATTTGGTGAGGCAAGTGGGATTTGTGTACCTGTCATTACCTCCACGTATCATCCAGATTGGGTGAAAAAATATTTACTGGAATTTCGGAAAATCATTATTTCTTAGAAGCCTTGCAACACCTCTAATGAAAGTGCTTTTCCACAGTCTGTGCCTAGGGCTACTTGAAAAGAAAACAAACCATGGAGACAAAACTGAGAACTCCTTTATTTTGACAAGTTTCAAAGAGCTACTAAAAACCATGTTGGATTTAGAGTTCCAAATTCATCTATCTATATAGGAGTGAACAGCGTGGAACCTAAAAATATAAACTGCTACTGTTAAAAAACGCTTCAACCAAGAAGAACAAAATTTGGTGAGCCACGTGGGATTTGTGTACTTGTCATTACCACCATGTATCATCAAAATTGAGTGAAAAAATATTTGCTGGTGTATCGGAAACTCGTAATTTCTGAGAAGCTTGCCAAACCCTTTCAATGAAATTGCTTTTCCAGAGTCTCTGCTTAGGACTACATGAAGAGGAAACAAACCATAGAGACAAAACTGAGAACTCCTTTTTTGTCAAGTTTCTAAGAGCTACTACAAACCATGTTGGATTTAGACTTCCAATATCATCTATCTATATAGGAGAGAACAGAGGGAAACCTACATATAAAAACTGCTGCTGTAGACGAACGCTTCAACCTAGAAGAACAAAATTTGATGAGCCAAGTGGGATTTGTGTACTGATCATTACCACCAAGTATCATCAAGATTGGGTGAAAAAATATTTGCGGGTATTTCGGTAACTCGTTATTTCTTAGAAGCTTGGCAACCCCTCTCAATGAATGTGCTTTTCCACACTCTGTGCCTAGGGCTACTTGAAGAGGAAACAAACTATAGAGACAAAACTGAGAACTCCTTTATTTTGTCAAGTTTCAAAGAGCTACTACAAACCATGTTGGATTTAGAGTTTCAAATTAATCTATCTATATAGGAGAGAACAGAGTGCAACCTAAAAATAAAAACTGCTGCTTTAAACCAACACTTCAACCTAGAAGAACAAAATTTGGTGAGAAAAGTGGGATTTGTGTACCTGACATTACCACCACGTATCATCAAGATTGGGTGAAAAAGTATTTGCTGGTATTTCGGAAACTCGTTATTTCTTAGATGCTTGGCAACCCCTCTAATGAAAGTGCTTTTCCACAGTCTGTGCCTAGGGCTACTTGAAGAGGAAAGAAACCATAGAGACAAAACGGAGAACTTCTTTATTTTGTCAAGTTTCAAAGAGCTACTACAAACCAAGTTGGATTTATACTTCCAAATCCATTTATCTATATAAAAGATAACAGAGTGAAGCCTAAAAATAAAAACTGCTACTGTAAACGAACACTACAACCTAGAAGAACAAAATTTGGTGAGGCAAGTGGGATTTGTGTACCTGTCATTACCACCACGTATCATCCAGATTGGGTGAAACAATATTTGCTGGTATTTCGGAAACTCGTAATTTCTACGAAGCTTGGCAACCCCTTTCAATGAAAGTGCTTTTCCACAGTCTGTGCCTAGGGTTACTTGAAGAGGAAACAAACCATAGAGACAAAACTGAGAACTCCTTTATTTTGACAAGTTTCAAAGAGCTACTACAAACCTTGTTGGATTTAGAATTCCAAATTCATCTATCTATATAGGAGGGAACAGCTTGAAACCTAAAAATAAAAACTGCTAGTGTAGACGAACGCTTCAACCTAGAAGAACAAAATTTGATGAGCCAAGTGGCATTTGTGTACTGATCATTACCACCAAGTATCATCAAGATTGGGTGAAAAAATATTTGCTGGTATTTCAGAAACTCGTTATTTGTTAGAAGCTTGGCAGCCCCTCTCAATGAAAGTGCTTTTCCACATTTTGTGCCTAGGGCTACTTGAAGAGGAAACAAACCATAGAGGCAAAACTGAGAACTCCTTTATTTTGTCAAGTTTCAAGGAGCTACTACAAACCAAGTTGGATTTAGACTTCCAAATTCATCTATCTGTATAGGAGAGAACAGAGTGAAACCTAAATATAAAAACTGCTACTCTAGACGAACGCTTCAACCTAGGAGAACGAAATTTGCTGAGTCAAGTTTGATTTGTGTACTGATCATTACCACCAAGTATCATCAAGATTGGGTGAAAAAATATCTGCTGGTATTTCGGAAACTCGATATTTCATAGAAGCTTGGCAACAACTCAAATTGAAAGTGCTTTCCAAAGTCTGTGCCTAGGGCTACTTGAAGAGGAAACAAACCACAGAGACAAAACTGAGAACTACTTTATTTTGTCAAGTTTCAAAGAGCTACTACATACCATGTAGGATTTAGAGTTCAAAATTTATCTATCTATATAGGAGAGAACAGAGGGAAACCTAAATATAAAAACTGCTACTGTAGACGAACGCTTCAACCTAGAAGAACAAAATTTGGTGAGCCAAGTGGGATTTTTGTACTGATCATTACCACCAAGTATCATCAAGATTGGTTGAAAAATATTTGCTGGTATTTCAGAAACTCGTTATTTCTTAGAAGCTTGGCAACCCCTCTCAATGAAAGTGCTTTTCCACAGTCTGTGCCTAGGGCTACTTGAAGAGGAAACAAACCATAGAGACGAAACTGAGAACTCCTTTATTTTGTCAAGTTTCAAAGAGCTACTACAAACCATGTTGTATTTAGAGTTCCAAATTCATCTATCTATATAGTGGGGAACAGAGTGAAACCTAAAAATAAAAAATGCTACTGTAAATGAACGCTTCAACCTAGAAGAACAAAAATTGGTGAGCCACGTGGGATTTGTGTACTTTTCATTACCACCATGTATCATAAAGATTGGTGAAAAAATATTTGCTGGTATTTCGGAAACTCGTAATTTCTTGGAAGCTTGGCAACCCCTTTCAATGAAAGTGCTTTTCCACAGTCTCTGCTTAGGGCTATTTGAAGAGGAAACAAATCATAGAGACAAAACTGAGTACTCCTTTATTTTGTCAATTTCAAAGAGCTACTACAAACCATGTTGGATTTAGAGTTCCAAATTCATCTATCTATATAAAAGAGAACAGAGTGAAACCAAAAAATAAAAACAGCTACTGTAAACGAACGCTTCAACCTAGAAGTACAAAATTTGGTGAGCCAAGTGGCATTTGTGTACTGATCATTACCAAAACGTATCATCAAGATTGGGTGAAAAAATATTAGCTGTTATTTTGGAAACTCGTTATTCCTTAGAAGCCTGGGAAACCCTCTCAATGAAAGTCCTTTTCCACAGTCTGTGCCTAGGGCTACTTGAAGAGGAAACAAACCATAGAGACAAAACTGAGAACTCCTTTATTTTGTCAAGTTTCAAACAGCTACTACAAACCATGTTGGATTAAGAGTTCCAAATTCATCTATCTATATAGGAGAGAACAGAGTGAAACCTAAAAATAAAAACTGCTACTGTAAACAAACGCTTTAACCTAGAAGAACAAAACTTGGTGAGCCAAGTGGGATTTGTGTACTTGTCATTACCTCCAAGTATCATCAAGATTGGGTGAAAAAAATTTGCTGGTATTTTGGAAAATCTTTATTTCATAGAAGCTTGGCAACCCCTTTCAATGAACGTGCTCTTCCACAGTTTGTGCCTAGGGCTACTTGAAGAGGAAACAAACCATAGAGACAAAACTGAGAACTCCTTTATTTTGTCAAGTTTCAAAGAGCTACTACAAACCATGTTGGATTTAGAGTTCCAAATTCATCTATCTATATAGGAGAGAATAGATTGAAACCTAAAAATAAAAACTGCTACTGTAAACGAACGCTTCAACCTAGAAGAACACAATTTGGTGAGCCAAGTGGGATTTATGTACTGATCATTACCACCACGTATCTTCAAGATTGCGTGAAAAAATATTTGCTGGTATTTCGGAAACTCGTTATTTCTTAGAATCTTGGCAACCCCTCTCAATGAAAGTGCTTTTCCACAGTCTGTGCCTAGTGCTACTTGAAGAGGAAACAATGAATAAAGACAAAACTGAGAACTCCTTTATTTTGTCAAGTTTCAAAGAGCTACTACAAACCATGTTGGATTTAAAGTTCCATATTCATCTATCTATATAAGAGAGAACAGAGTGAAACGTAAATATAAAAACTGCTACAGTAGACGAACGCTACAACCTAGAAGAAGAAAATTTGGTGAGCCAAGTGGGATTTGTGTACTTGTCATTACCACCAAGTATCATTAAGATTGGGTGAAAAAAATTTGCTGGAATTTCGGACACTCGTTATTTCTTAGAAGCTTGGCAACCGCTCTCAATGAAAGTGCTTTTCCACAGTCTGTGCCTAGGGCTACTTGAAGAGGAAACAAACCATAGAGACAAAACTGAGAACTCCTTTATTTTATGAAGTTTCAAAGAGGTACTACAAACCACGTTGGATTTAGAGTTCCAAATTCATCTATCTATATAGGAGAGATCTGAGTGAAACCTAAAAATAAAAACTGCTACTGTAAACGAACGCTTCAACCTATAAGAACAAAATTTGGTGAGCCAAGTGGGATATGTGTACTTGTCAGTAACACCAAGTATCATCAAGATTGGGTGAAAAAATGTTTGCTGGTATTTCGGAAAGTCTTAATTTCTTGGAAGCTTGGCAATCCCTTTCAATGAAAGTGCTTTTCCACAGTCTCTGCTTAGGGCTAATATAAGAGGAAACAAATCATAGAGACATAACTGAGAACTAGTTTATTTTGTCAAGTTTCAAAGAGCTACTACAAACCATGTTGGATTTAGAGTTCCAAATTCATCTACCTATGTAGGAGAGAACAGAGGGACACCTAAAAATATAAACTGCTACTGTAAACGAACGTTTCAACCTAGAAGAACCAAACTTCATGAGTCAAGTGGGATATGTGTACTGATCATTACCACCAAGTATCATCAAGATTGGGTGAAAAATATTTGCTGGTATTTTGGAGACTTGTTATTTCTTAGAAACTTGGCAACCCCTCTCAACGAAAGTGCTTTTCCAAAGTCTGTGCTTAGGGCTACTTGAAGAGGAAACAAACCATAGAGACAAAACTGGGAACTCCTTTATTTTGTCAAGGTTCATAGAGCTACTACAAACCATGTTGATTTTAGAGTTCCAAATTCAACTATCTATATAGGAGAGAACAGAGTGAAACCTAAAAATAAAAACTGCTACTGTAAACGAACGCTTCAACCTAGAAGAACAAAATTTGGTGAGCCAAGTGGGATTTGTGTACTTGTCATTACCACCAAGTAATGGGTCAAAAAATATTTGCTGGTATTTCGGAAACTCGTAATTTCTTGGAAGCTTTCAACCCCTTTCAATGAAAGTGCTTTTCCACAGTCTCTGCTTAGGGCTACTTGAAGAGGAAACAAATCAAAGAAACAAAACTGAGAACTCCTTTATTTTGTCAAGTTTCAAAGAGCTACTACAAACCATGTTGGATTTAGAGTTCCAAATTCATCTATCTATATAGGAGAGAACAGACGGAGACCTAAAAATATAAACTGCTAATGTAAACTAACGCTTCAACCTAGAAGAACAAAATTTGGTGAGTCATGTGGGATTTGTGTACCGTTCATTACCAACAAGTATCATCAAGATTGGGTGAAAAAATATTTGCTGGTATTTCGGAAACTCATTATTTCTTAGAAGCTTGGCAACGCTTCTCAATGAATGTGCTTTTTCCCAGTCTGTGCTTAGGGTTATTTGAAGAGGAAACAAAACATAGAGACAAAACTGAGAACTTTTTTATTTTGTCAAGTTTCAAACAGCTACTACAAACCATGTTGGATTTAGAGTTCCAAATTCATCTATCTATATAGGAGAGAACAGAAGGAAACCTAAAAATAAAAACTGCTACTGTAACGAACGCTTCAACCTAGAAGAGCAAAATTTGGTGATCCAAGTGGCATTTGTGTACTTGTCATTAACACCAAGTATCATCAAGATTGGGTGAAAAAATGTTTCCTGGTATTTCGGAAACCCGTAATTTCTTGGGAGCTTGGCAAACCCTTTCAATGAAAGTGCTTTTCCACAGTCTCTGCTGAGGGCTACTTGAAGAGGAAACAAATCATAGAGACAAAACTGAGAACTACCATTTTTGTCAAGTTTCAAACAGCTACTACAAACCATGTTGGATTTAGAGTTCCAAATTCATCTATCTATATAGGAGGGAACAGTGGGAAACCTAAAATTATAAACTGCTACTGTAAACAAACGCTTCAACGTAGAAGAACAAAATTTCGTGAGCCAAGTGAGATGTGTACTTGTCATTACCACCAAGTATCATCAAGATTGGGTGAAAAAATATTTGCTGGTATTTCTAAAACTCGTTATTTCTTAGAAGCCTGGCAACCAATCTCAATGAAATTGCTTTTCCACAGTTTGTGCCTAGGGCTACTTGAAGAGGAAACAAACCATAGAGACAAAACTGAGAACTCCTTTATTTTATGAAGTTTCAAAGAGGTACTACAAACCACGTTGGATTTAGAGTTCCAAATTCATCTATCTATATAGGAGAGATCTGAGTGAAACCTAAAAATAAAAACTGCTACTGTAAACGAACGCTTCAACCTATAAGAACAAAATTTGGTGAGCCAAGTGGGATATGTGTACTTGTCAGTAACACCAAGTATCATCAAGATTGGGTGAAAAAATGTTTGCTGGTATTTCGGAAAGTCTTAATTTCTTGGAAGCTTGGCAATCCCTTTCAATGAAAGTGCTTTTCCACAGTCTCTGCTTAGGGCTAATATAAGAGGAAACAAATCATAGAGACATAACTGAGAACTAGTTTATTTTGTCAAGTTTCAAAGAGCTACTACAAACCATGTTGGATTTAGAGTTCCAAATTCATCTACCTATGTAGGAGAGAACAGAGGGACACCTAAAAATATAAACTGCTACTGTAAACGAACGTTTCAACCTAGAAGAACCAAACTTCATGAGTCAAGTGGGATATGTGTACTGATCATTACCACCAAGTATCATCAAGATTGGGTGAAAAATATTTGCTGGTATTTTGGAGACTTGTTATTTCTTAGAAACTTGGCAACCCCTCTCAACGAAAGTGCTTTTCCAAAGTCTGTGCTTAGGGCTACTTGAAGAGGAAACAAACCATAGAGACAAAACTGGGAACTCCTTTATTTTGTCAAGGTTCATAGAGCTACTACAAACCATGTTGATTTTAGAGTTCCAAATTCAACTATCTATATAGGAGAGAACAGAGTGAAACCTAAAAATAAAAACTGCTACTGTAAACGAACGCTTCAACCTAGAAGAACAAAATTTGGTGAGCCAAGTGGGATTTGTGTACTTGTCATTACCACCAAGTAATGGGTCAAAAAATATTTGCTGGTATTTCGGAAACTCGTAATTTCTTGGAAGCTTTCAACCCCTTTCAATGAAAGTGCTTTTCCACAGTCTCTGCTTAGGGCTACTTGAAGAGGAAACAAATCAAAGAAACAAAACTGAGAACTCCTTTATTTTGTCAAGTTTCAAAGAGCTACTACAAACCATGTTGGATTTAGAGTTCCAAATTCATCTATCTATATAGGAGAGAACAGACGGAGACCTAAAAATATAAACTGCTAATGTAAACTAACGCTTCAACCTAGAAGAACAAAATTTGGTGAGTCATGTGGGATTTGTGTACCGTTCATTACCAACAAGTATCATCAAGATTGGGTGAAAAAATATTTGCTGGTATTTCGGAAACTCATTATTTCTTAGAAGCTTGGCAACGCTTCTCAATGAATGTGCTTTTTCCCAGTCTGTGCTTAGGGTTATTTGAAGAGGAAACAAAACATAGAGACAAAACTGAGAACTTTTTTATTTTGTCAAGTTTCAAACAGCTACTACAAACCATGTTGGATTTAGAGTTCCAAATTCATCTATCTATATAGGAGAGAACAGAAGGAAACCTAAAAATAAAAACTGCTACTGTAACGAACGCTTCAACCTAGAAGAGCAAAATTTGGTGATCCAAGTGGCATTTGTGTACTTGTCATTAACACCAAGTATCATCAAGATTGGGTGAAAAAATGTTTCCTGGTATTTCGGAAACCCGTAATTTCTTGGGAGCTTGGCAAACCCTTTCAATGAAAGTGCTTTTCCACAGTCTCTGCTGAGGGCTACTTGAAGAGGAAACAAATCATAGAGACAAAACTGAGAACTACCATTTTTGTCAAGTTTCAAACAGCTACTACAAACCATGTTGGATTTAGAGTTCCAAATTCATCTATCTATATAGGAGGGAACAGTGGGAAACCTAAAATTATAAACTGCTACTGTAAACAAACGCTTCAACGTAGAAGAACAAAATTTCGTGAGCCAAGTGAGATGTGTACTTGTCATTACCACCAAGTATCATCAAGATTGGGTGAAAAAATATTTGCTGGTATTTCTAAAACTCGTTATTTCTTAGAAGCCTGGCAACCAATCTCAATGAAATTGCTTTTCCACAGTTTGTGCCTAGGGCTACTTGAAGAGGAAAGAAAACATAAAGACAAAACTGAGAAATCCTTCATTTTGTAAAGTTTCAAAGAGCTACTACAAACCATGTTGGATTTAGAGTTCCAAATTCATCTATCTATATAAAAGAGAACAGAGTGAAACCTAAAAATATAAACTGCTACTGTAAACTAACGCTTCCACCTAGAAGAACAAAATTTGGTGAGTCAAGTGGGATTTGTGTACCAATCATTGCCACCAAGTATCATCAAGATTGGATGAAAAAATATTTGCTGGTATTTCAAAACTACTTATTTCTTAGAAGATAGGCAACCCCTTTCAATGAAATTTCTTTTCCACAGTCTATGCCTAGGGCTACTTGAAGAGGAAACAAACCATTGAGAAAAAACTGAGAACTCCTTTATTTTGTCAAGTTTCAAAGAGCTACTACAAACCATGTTGGATTTAGAGTTCCAAATTTATCTATCTATATAAAAGACAACAGAGTGAAACCTAAAAATAAAAACTGCCACTGTAAACGAACACTTCAACCTAGAAGAACAAAATTTGGTGAGGCAAGTGGGATTTGTGTACCTGTCATTACCATCACGTATCATCCAGATTGGGTGAAAATATATTTGCTTGTATTTCGGAAACTCATAATTTCATGGAAGTTTTTCAACCCCTTTCAATGAAATTGCTTTTCCACAGTCTGTGCCTAGGGCTACTTGAAGAGTAAACAAACCATAGAGACCATACTGAGAACTACTTTATTTTGTCAAGTTTCAAAGAGCTACCACGAACCATGATGGATTTAGAGTTACAAATTCATGTATCTGTATAGGAGAGAACAGAGTCTAACCTAAATATAAAAACTGCTACTGTAGACGAACGCTTCAACCTAGAAGAACAAAAATTGGTGAGCCAAGTGGGATTTGTGTACTGATCATTACCACCAAGTATCATCAAGATTGGGTGAAAAAAATATTTGCTGGTATTTCAGAAACTCGTTATCTCTTTGAAGCTTGTCAACCCCTCTCAATGAAAGTGTTTTTCCACAGTCTGTGCCTAGGGCTAGATTAAGAGGAAATAAACCATAGAGACAAAACTGAGAATTCCTTTATTTTGACAAGTTTCAAAGAGCTACTACAACCATGTTGTTTTAGACTTCCAAATTCATCTATGTGTATAGGAGAGAACAGAGTTAAACCTAAATATAAAAACTGGTACTGTAGAAGAACGCTTCAACCTAGAAGAACAAAATTTGGGGAGCCAAGTGGGATTTGTGTACTGATCATTACAACCAAGTATCATCAAGATTGGGTGAAAAAATAATTGCTGGTATTTCGGAAACTCGTTATTTCTGAGAAGCTTGGCAAACCCTCTCAATGAAAGTGCTTTTCCACAGTCTGTGCCTGGGGCTATTGAGGGGGAAACAAACCATAGAGACAGAACTGAGAACTACTATTTTTTGTCGAGTTTCAAAGAGCTACTACAAACCATGTTGGATTTAGAGTTCCAAATTCATCTATCTATATAGGAGAGAACCAAGGAACACCTAAATATAGAAACTGCTACTGTAGACGAACGCTTGAACCTAGAAGAACAAATTTGGTGAGTCAAGTGGGATTTGTGGACCGATCATTTCCATCAAGTATCATCAAGATTGGGTGAAAAAATATTTGCTGGTATTTAAGAAACTCGTTATTTCTTGGAAGCTTCGCAACCCCTCTCAATCAAAGTGCTTTTCCACAGTCTGTGCCTAGGGCTACTTGAAGAGGAAACAAACCATAGAGACAAAACTGAGAACTCCTGTATTTTGTCAAGTTTCAAAGAGCTACTACAAACCATGTTGGATTTAGAGTTCCAAATTCATCTATCTATATAGGAGAGAACAGAGGGAATCCTAAAAAATAAACTGCTACTGTAAAGGAACGCTTAAACCTAGAAGAACAAAATTTGGTGAGCCAAGTGGGATTTGTGTACCGATCATTACCACCACGTATCATCAAGTTTGGGTGAAAAAATATTTGCTGCTATTTCGGAAACTCGTAATTTCTTGGAAGCTTGGCAACACCTTTAAACGAAAGTGTTTTTGAACAGTCTCTGCCTAAGGCTACTGGAAGAGGAAACAAACCATAGAGACAACACTGAGAACTACTTTTTTTTTGTCAAGTTTCAAATAGCTACTACAAACCATGTTGGATTTAGAGTTCCAAATTCATCTATCTATATAGGAGAGAACAGAGTGAAACCTAAAAATAAATACTGCTACTTGAAACGAACGCTTGAACCTAGAAGAATAAAATTTGGTGAGCCATGTGGGATTTGTGTACTTGTCATTACCACCAAGTATCATCAAGATTGGGTGAAAAAATATTTGCTTGTATTTCGGAAACTCGTAATTTCTTGGAAGCTTGGCAACCCCTTTCAATGAAAGTGTTTTTGCACAGTCTCTGCCTAAGGCTACTGGAAGAGGAAACAAACCATAGAGACAAAACTGAGAACTACTTTTTTTTTCACGTATCAAAGAGCTACTCCAAACCATGTTTGATTTAGAGTTCCAAATCTATCTATCTATATATTAGAGAATAAAGTGAAAACTAAAAATAAAAACTGCTACTGTAAACGAACGCTTCAACCTACAAGAACAAAATTTTGTAATCCAAGTGGGATTTGGGTACCGATGATTACCACCACGTATCATCAAGATTGAGTGAAAAAATATTTGCTGGTATTTCGGCACCTCGTAATTTCTTGGAAGCTTTGCAACCCCTTTCAATGAAATTGCTTTTCCTCAGTCTCTGCCTAGGGCTACATGAAGAGAAAACACACCATAGAAAAAAAACTGAGAACTCCTTTTTTCTGTCAAGTTTCAAAGAGCTACTACAAACCATGTTGAATTTAGAGTTCCAATTTCATCCATCTATATAAGAGAGGACATAGGTAAACCTAAATATAAAAACTGCTACTGTAGACGAATGCTTCAACCTAGAAGAACAAAATTTGGTGAGCCATGTGGGATTTGTGTACTGATCATTACCACCAAGTATAATCAAGATTGGGTGAAAAAATATTTGCTGGTATTTCGGAAACTCGTTTTTTCTTGGAAGCTTTGCAACCCTTTCAATGAAAGTGATTTTCCACAGTCTGTGCCTAGGGCTTCATGAAGAGGAAACAAACCGTAGAGACAAAACTGATAACTCCTTTATATTGTCAAGTTTCAAAGAGCTACTACAAACCATGTTGGATTTACAGTTCCAAATTCATCTATCTATATAAGAGAGAACAGAGTGAAACCTAAATATAAAAACTGCTACTGTAGACGAACGCTTAAAGCTACAAGAACAAAATTTGGTGAGCCAAGTGAAATTTGTGTACTGATCTTTACCAACCAGTATCATTAAGATTGGGTGAAAAATATTTGCTGGTATTTTGGAAAATCGTTATTTCTTGGAAGCTTGGCAACCCCTTTCAATGAAAGTGCTTTTCCACATCTGTGCCTATGGCTACTTGAAGATGAAACAAACCATAGAGGCAAAACTGAGAACTCCTTTATTTTGTCAAGTTTCAAAGAGCTACTACATCCATGTTGGATTTAGAATTCCAAATTCATCTATCTATATAGGAGAGAACAGAGTCAAACCTAAAAATAAAAACTGCTAGTGTAAACGAACGCTTCAAACTAGAAGAACAAAATTTGCTGAGTCAAGTGAGATTTGTGTATCCATCATTACCACAAAGTATCATAAAGATTGGGTGAAATAATATTTGCTGATATTTCGGAAACTCATTAATTCTTACAAGCTTGGCAACCCCTCTCAATGAAAGTGCGTTTCCACAGTCTGTGCCTAGGGCTACTTGAAGAGGAAACAAACCATAAAGACAAAACTGAGAACACCTTTATTTTTTCAAGTTTCAAAGAGCTCCTACAAACCATGTTGGATTTAGAGTTCCAAATTCATATATCTATATAAGAGAGAACAGAGTGAAACTTAGATATAAAAACTGCTAGTGTAGACGAACGCTTCAACCTAGAAAACAAAATTTGGTGAGCCATGTGGGATTTGTGTACTGATCATTACCACCAAGTATTGTCAAGATTGGTTGAAAAAATATTTGCTGGTATTTTCGGAAACTCGTTTTTACTTAGAAGCTTGGCAACCCCTTTCAATGAAAGTGCTTTTACACAGTCTCTGCTTAGGGCTATTTGAAGAGGAAACAAATCATAGAGACAAAACTGAGAACTCCTTTTTTTGTCAATTTTCAAAGAGCTACTACAAAACATGTTGGATTTAGAGATCCAAATGCATCTATCTATATAGGAGAGAACAGAGTGAACCTAAACGTAAAAACTGCTATTGTAGACGAACGCTTCAACCTAGAAGAACAAAATCTGGTGAGCCAAGTCGGATTTGTGTACTGATCATTACCACCAAGTATCATCAAGTTTGGGTGAAAAGATATTTGCTGGTATTTCAAAAACTCGTTATTTCTTAGAAGCTTGGCAACCCCTCTCAATGTAAGTGCTTTTCCACAGTCTGTGCCTTGGGCCACTTGAAGAGGAAACAAACCATAGAGACAAAACTGAGAACTCCTTTATTTTGTCAACTTTCAAAGAGCTTCTACAAACCACGTTGGATTTAGAGTTCCAAATTCATCTATCTATATAGGAGAGAACAGAGGGACACCTAAAAATATAAACTGCTACTGTAAACGAACGCTTCAACGTAGAAGAACCAAATTTGGTGAGTCAAGTGGAATTTGTGTACTGATCATTACCACCAGTATCATCAAGATTGGGTGGAAAAAATATTTGCTGGTATTTTGGAAACTCGTTATTTCTTAGAAGGTTGAAAACAACTCTCAATGAAAGTGCTTTTCCAAAGTCTGTGCCAAGGGGTACTTGAAGAGGAAAAAAACCATAGAGACAAAACTGAGATCTCCTTTATTTTGTCACGTTTCAAATAGCTACTACAAACCATGTTGGATTTAGTGTTTTAAATTCATCTATATACCTAGGAGAGAACAGAGTGAAACCTAAAAAATAAAAACTGCTACTGTAAATGAACGCTTCAACCTACAAGAACAAAATTTGGTGATCCAAGTGGGATTTATTTACTGATCATTACCACCACGTATCATAAAGTTTGGGGGGAAAGTAATTGCTGGTATTTCGGAAACTCGTTATTTCTTAGAAGCTTGGCATCCCCTCAAATGAAAGCTGTTTTCCACAGTCTGTGCCTTGGGCTACTTGAAGAGGAAAAAAAACCATAGAGACAAAACTGAGAACTACTTTATTTTGTGAAGTTTCAAAGAGCTACTACAAGCCATATTGGATATAGTGTTCCAAATTCATCTATCTATATAGGAGAGAACAGAGTGAAACTTAGATATAAAAACTGCTACTGTAGACGAACGCTTCAACCTAGAAAACAAAAATTTGGTAAGCCAAGTGGGATTTGTGTACCTGTCATTAACACCACGTATCATCCAGATTGGGTGAAAATATATTTGCTTGTATTTCGGAAACTCGTAATTTCATGGAAGCTTTCAACCCCTTTCAATGAAATTGCTTTTCCACAGTCTGTGCCTAGGGCTACTTGAAGAGTATACAAACCATAGAGACAAAACTGAGAACTCCTTTATTTTGTCAAGTTTCAAAGAGCTACTACGAACTATGTTGGATTTAGTGTTCCAAATTTATGTATCTGTATACAAGAGAACAGAGTGAAACCTAAATATAAAAACTGCTACTGTAGACGAACGCTTCAACCTAGAAGAACAAAATCTGGTGAGCCAAGTGGGATTTGTGTACTGATTATTACCACCAAGTATCATCAAGATTGGGTGAAAAATATTTGCTGGTATTTCAGAAACTCGTTATTTCTTAGAAGATTGGCAACCCCTCTCAATGAAAGTGCTTTTCCACAGTCAGTGCCTAGGGCTACTTGAAGAAGAAACAAACCATAGAGACAAAACGGAGAACTCCTTTATTTTGTCAAGTTTCAAAGAGCTACTACAAACCATGTTGGATTTAGAGTTCCAAATTCATCTATTATATAAAAGGAACAGAGTGAAACCTAAAAATAAAAACTGCCACTGTAAACGATCACTTCAACCTAGAAGAACAAAATTTGGCTAGGTAAGTTGATTTGTGTACCTGTCATTAACACCACGTATCATCCAGATTGGGTGAAAATATATTTGCTTGTATTTTGGAAACTCGTAATTTCATGGGAAGCTTTTCAACCCCTTTCAATGAAATTGCTTTTCCACAGTCTGTGCCTACGGCTACTTGAAGAGTAAACAAACCATAGAGACAAAACTGAGAACTCCTTTATTTTGTCAAGTTTCAAAAGCTACTACGAACCATGTTGGATTTAGTGTTCCAAATGCATGTATCTGTATAGGAGAGAACAGAATGAAACTTAATATAAAAACTGCTACTGTAGACTAACGCTTCAAAATTGAAGAACAAAATCTGGTGAGCCAAGTGGAATTGGTGTACTGATCATTACCACCAAGTATCATCAAGATTGGGTGAAAAGATATTTGCTGGTATTTCAGAAACTCGTTATTTCTTAGAAGCTTGCCAACCCCTCTCAATGAAAGTGCTGTTCCACAGTCTGTGCCTAGAGCTACTTGAAGAAGAAACAAAACATAGAGACAAAACCGAGAACTCCTTTATTTTGTCAAGTTTCAAAGAGCTACTACAAACCATGTTGGATTTAGAGTTAGAAATTCATCTATCTATATAAAAGAGAACAGAGTGAAACCTAAAAAATAAAAACTGCCACTGTAAACGAACACTTCAACCTAGAAGAACAGAATTTGGTGAGGCAAGTGGGATTTGTGTACCTGTCATTACCACCACGTATCATCCAGATTGGGTGAAAATATATTTGCTTGTATTTTGGAAACTCGTAATTTCATGGAAGCTTTTCAACCCTTTCAATGAAATTGATATTCCACAGTCTGTGCCTAGGGCTACTTGAAGAGAAAACAAACCATAGAGACAAAACTGAGAACTCCTTTATTTTGTCAAGTTTCAAATGCTACTATGAACCATGTTGGATTTAGTGTTCCAAATTCATGTATCTGTATAGGAGAGAACACTGTGAAACCTACATATAAAAACTGCTACTGTAGACGAACGCTTCAACCTAGAAGAACAAAATTTGATGAGCCACGTGGGATTTGTGTACTTGTCATTACCACCATGTATCATCAAGATTGGGTGAAAAAATATTTGCTGGTATTTCGGAAACCCGTTATTTCTTAGAAGCTTGGCAACCCCTCTCAATGAAAGTGCTTTTCCACAGTCTCTGCCTAGGGCTACTTGAAGAGGAAACACACATTAGAGACAAAACGGAGAACTCCTTTATTTTGTCAAGTTTCAAAGAGCTACTACAAACCATGTTGGATTTAGAGTTTCAAATTCATATATCTGTATAGGAGAGAACAGAGGGAACCCTAAAAATGTAAACTGCTACTGTAAATGAACGCTTCAACCTAGAAGGACAAAAGTTGGTGAGCCAAGTGGGATTTGTGTTCGAATCATTACCACCAAGTATCATCAAGTTGGGTGAAAAAACTATTTGCTGGTATTTCGGAAACTCTTTATTTCTTAGAAGCTTGGCAACACCTCTAATGAAAGTGCTTTTCCACAGTCTGTGCCTAGGGCTACTTGAAGAGGAAACAAACCATAGAGACAAAACTGAGAACTCCTTTATTTTGTCAAGTTTCAAAGAGCTACTACAAACCATGTTGGATTTAGAGTTCCAAATTCATCTATCTGTATAGGAGAGAACAGAGTGAAACCTAAATATAAAAACTGCTACTCTAGACGAACGCTTCAACAAAGAGGAACAAAATTTGGTGAGTCAAGTTTGATTTGTGTACTGATCATTACCACCAAGTATCATCAAGATTGGGTGAAAAAATATTTGCTGGTGTTTCAGAAACTCCTTATTTCTTAGAAGCTTGGCAACCCCTCTCAATGAAAGTGCTTTTCCACAGTCTGTGCCTAGGGCTACTTGAAGAGGAAACAACCATAGAGTCAAAACTGAGAACTCCTTTATTTTGTCAAGTTTCAAAGAGCTACTACAAACCATGTTGGATTTAGAGTTCCAAATTCATCTATCTATATAGGAGAGTAGAGAGGGAAACCTAAATATAACAACTGTTACTGTAGACGAACGCTTCAACCTAGAAGAGCAAAATTAGGTGAGCCAAGTGGGATTTCTGTACTGATCATTACCACCAAGTATCATCAAGATTGGGTGAAAAAATATTTGCTGGTATTTCGGAAACTCGTTATTTCTTTGAAGCTTGGCAACCCCTCTCAATGAAAGTGCTTTTCCACAGTCTGTGCCTAGGGCTACTTGAAGAGGAAAGAATCCAAGAGACAAAACTGAGAACTCCTTTATTTTGTCAAGTTTCAAAGAGCTACTACAAACCATGTTGGATTTAGAGTTCCAAATTCATCTATCTATATAGGGAGAACAGAGGGAAACCTAAAAACATAAACTGCTATTGTAAAAGAACGCTTCAACCTAGAAGAACACAATTTGGTGAGCCACGTGGGATATGTGTACTTGTCATTACCACCACGTATCATCAAGATTGGGTGAAAAAATATTTGCTGGTATTTCGGAAACTCGTTATTTTCTTAGAAGCTTGGCAACCCCTCTCAATGAAAGTGCTTTTATACAGTCTGTGCCTAGGGTTACTTAAAGATGAAACAAACCCTAGAGACAAAACTGAGAACTCCTTTATTTTGTCAAGTTTCAAAGAGCTTCTACAAACCATGTCGATTAAGAGTTCCAAATTCATCTATCTATATAAGAGAGAACAGAGTGAAACCTACATATAAAAACTGCTACTGTAGACGAACGCTTCAACCTAGAAGAACACAATTTGGTGAGCCAAGTGGGATTTGTGTACTGATCATTACCACCACGTATCATCAATATTGGGTGAAAAAGTATTTGCTGGTATTTCGGAAACTCGTTATTTCTTAGAAGCTTGCCAACCCCTCTCAATGAAATTGCTTTTCCACAGTCTGTGACTAGGGGTACTTGAAGAGGAAAAAAAACATAGAGAAAAAACTGAGAGCAGCTTTATTTTGTCACGTTTCAAAGAACTACTACAAACCATGTTGGATTTAGAGTTCCAAATTCATCTATGTATATAGGAGAGAAAAGAGGGAAACCTAAATATAAAAACTGCTACTGTAGACGAACGCTTCAACCCAGAAGAACAAAATTTGTTGAGCAAGTGGGATTTGTGTACTGATCAATACCACCAAGTATCATCAAGATTGGGTGAAAAAATATTGGCTGGTATTTCGGAAACTCGTTATTTCTTAGAGCTTGGCAACCCCTCTCAATGAAAGTGCTTTTCTACAGTCTGTGCCTAGGGCTACTTGAAGAGGAAACAAACCATAGACAAAATTGATAACTTCGTTATTTTGACAACTTTCAAAGAGCTACTACAAACCATGTTGGATGTAGAGTTCCAAATTCATCTATCTATATAGGAGAGAACAGAGGGAACCTTAAAAAATATAAATAGCTACTGTAAAAGAACGCTTCAAACTAGAAGAACAAAATTTGGTGAGCCAAGTGGGATTTGTGTACTGATCATTACCACCAAGGATCATCAAGATTGGGTGAAAAATTATTTGTTGGTATTTCGGAAACTCGTTATTTCTTAAAAGCTTGGTAACCCCTCTCAATTAAAGTGCTTTTCCACAGTCTGTTCCTAGGGCTACCTGAAAAGGAAACAAACCATAGAGACAAAACTGAGAACTCCTTTAGTTTGTCTAGTTTCAAAGAGCTACTACAAACCATGTTGGATTTAGAGTTCCAAATTCATCTATCTATATAGGAGGGCACAGCGTGAAACCTAAAATAAAAACTGCTACTGTAAACGAACGCTTCAACCTAGAAGAACAAAATTTTGTGAGCCACGTGAGATTTGTGTACTTGTCATTAACACCATGTATCATCAAAATTGGGTGAAAAAATATTTGCTGGTATTTTGGAAACTCGTAATTTCTTGAAGTTGGCAAACCCTTTCAATGAAATTTCTTTTCCAGAGTCTCTGCTTAGGACTACACGAAGAGGAAACAAACCATAGAGACAAAACTGAGAACTCCTTTTTTGTCAAGTTTCTAAGAGCTACTACAAACATGTTGGATTTAGACTTCCCAAAATCATCTATCTATATTGGAGAGAACAGAGGGAAACCTACATATGAAAACTGATACTGTAGAAGAACGCTTCAACCTAGAAGAACAAAATTTGATGAGCCAAGTGGGATTTGTGTACTGATCATTACCACCAAGTGTCATCAAGATTGGGTGAAAAAATATTTGCTGGTATTTCAGAAACTCGTTATTTGTTAGAAGCTTGGCAACCCCTCTCAATGAAAGTGCTTTTCCACAGTTTGTGCCTAGGGCTGCTTGAAGAGGAAACAAACCATAGAGGTAAAACTGAGAACTCCTTTATTTTGTCAAGTTTCAAAGAGCTACTACAAACCATGTTGGATTTAGACTTCCAAATTTATCTATCTATATAGGAACGAACAGCGTGAAACCTAAAATAAAAGCTGCTACTAGAAACAAACGCTTCAACTAGAAGAACATAATTTGGTGAGCCAAGTGGGATTTGTGTACTTGTCATTACCACCACGTATCATCAAGGATTGGGTGTAAAAATATTTGCTGGTATTTAATAAACTCGCAATTTCTTAGAAGCTTGGGAATCCCTTTCAGTGAAAGTGCTTTTCCACAGTATCTGCTTAGGGCTACTTGAAGACTATACCAAACCATAGAGACAAAACTGAGAACTATTTTGTATTGTCAAGTTTCAAAGAGCTACTACAAACCATGTTGGATTTAGAGTTCCAAATTCATCTATATATATAGGAGAGAACAGATGGAAACTTAAATATAAATACTGCTACTGTAGACGAACGCTTCAACCTAGAAGAACAAAATTTGTTGAGCAAAGTGAGATTAGTGTACTGTTCATTACCACAAAGTATCATCAAGATTGGGTGAAAAAATATTTGCTGGTATTTCGGAAACTCGTTATTTCTTAGAAGCTTGGCAATCCCTCGCAATAAAATTGCTTTTAGACAGTCTGTGCCTAGGGCTACTTGAAGAGGAAACAAACCATAGAGACAAAACTGAGAACTACTTTATTTTGTCAAGTTTCAAAGAGCCTGTACAAACCATGTTGGATTTAGAGTTCCAAATTCATCTATCTATATAGCAGAGAACAGAGGGAAACCTAAACATATAAACTGCTACTGTATTCGAATGCTTCAACCTAGAAGAAAAAATTTGGTGAGTCAAGTGGGATTTGTGTACCGATCATTACCACTAAGTATCATCAAGATTGGGTGAAAAAATATTTGCTGGTGTTTCGGAAACTCGTTATTTCTAGAAGCTTGGCTACCCCTCTCAGTGAAAGTGCTTTTCCACAGTCTGTGCCTAGGGCTACCTGAAGAGGAAACGAACCAAAGAGACAAAACTGAGAACTCCTTTATTTTGTCAAGTTGCAAAGAGCTACGACAAACCATGTTGGATTTAGAATTCCAAATTCATCTATCTACATAGGAGAGAACAGAGGGAAACCTAAATATATAAACTGCTACTGTAAACGAACGCTTCAACCTAGAAGAACAAAATTTGGTGAGGCAAGTGGGATTTGTGTACCTGTCATTACCGCCACGTATCTTCCAGATTGGGTGAAAAAATATTTGCTGGTATTTCGGAAACTCGTTATTTCTTAGAAGCTTGGCAACACCTCTAATGAAAGTGCTTTGCACAGTCTGTGCCTATGGCTACTTGAAAAGAAAACAAACCATAGAGACAAACTGAGAACTCCTTTAATTTTCAAGTTTCAAAGAGCTACTACAAACCATGTTGGATTTAGAGTTCCAAATTCATCTATCTATATAGGAGAGAACAGCGTGAAACCTAAAAATAAAAACTGCTACTGTAAACGAATGATTCAACCTAGAAGAACTAAATTTGGTGAGCCACGTGAGATTTGTGTACTTGTCATTACCACCATGTATCATCAAATTTGGGTGGAAAAATATTTGCTGGTATTTCGGAAACTCGTAATTTCTTGGAAGCTTGGCAACCCCTTTCAATGAAATTGCTTTTCCAGAGTCTCTGCTTAGGACTACATGAAGAGGAAACAAACCATAGAGACAAAACTGAGAACTCCTTTTTTGTCAAGTTTCTAAGAGCTACTACAAACCATTTTGGATTTAGACTTCCAAAATCATCTATCTATATAGGAGAGAACAGAGGGAAACCTACATATAAAAACTGCTACTGTAGACGAACGCTTCAACCTAGAAGAACAAAATTTGATGAGCCAAGTGGGATTTGTTTACTTGTCATTACCACCACGTATCATCAAGATTGGGTGAAAAAATATTTGCTGGTATTTCGGAAACTCGTTATTTCTTAGAAGCTTGGCAACCCCTCTCAATGAAAGTGCTTTTCCACAGTCTCTGCCTAGGCCTCTTGAAGAGGAAACACACCATAGAGAAAAAACGGAGACCTCCTTTGTTTTGTCAAGATTCAAAGAGCTACTAAAAACCATGTTGGATTTAGAGGTTCAAATGCATATATCTATATAGGAGAGAACAGAGGGAACCCTAAAAATGTAAACTGCTACTGTAAACGAATGCTTCAACCTAGAAGGACAAAAGTTGGTGAGCCAAGTGGGATTTGTGTCCCGATCATTACCACCAATTATCATCAAGATTGGGTGAAAAAACTATTTGCTGGTATATCGGAAACTCTTTATTTCTTAGAAGCTTGGCAACACCTCTAATGAAAGTGCTTTTCCACAGTCTGTGCCTAGGGCTACTTGAAGAGGAAACAAACCATAGAGACAAAACTGAGAACTCCTTTATTTTGTCAAGTTTCAAAGAGCTACTACAAACCATGTTGGATTCAGAGTTCCAAATTCATCTATCTGTATAGGAGAGAACAGAGTGAAACCTAAATATAAAAACTGCTACTCTAGACGAACGCTTCAACCTAGAGGAATAAAATTTGGTGAGTCAAGTTTGATTTGTGTACTGATCATTACCACCAAGTATCATCAAGATTTGGTGAAAAAATATTTGCTGGTGTTTCCGAAACTCCTTATTTCTTAGAAGCTTGGCAACCCCTCTCAATGTAAGTGCTTTCCAAAGTCTGTGCCTAGGGCTACTTGAAGAGGAAACAAACCACAGAGACAAAACTGAGAACTACTTTATTTTGTCAAGTTTCAAGAAGCTACTACAAACCCTGTAGGATTTAGAGTTCAAAATTTATCTATCTATATAGGAGAGAACCGAGGGAAACCTAAATATAAAAACTGCTACTGTAGACGAACGCTTCAACCTAGAAGAACAAAATTTGGTGAGCCAAGTGGGAATTTTGTACTGATCATTACCACCAAGTATCATCAAGATTGGGTGAAAAAATATTTGCTGGTATTTCAGAAACTCGTTATTTCTTAGAAGCTTGGCAACCCCTCTCAATGAAAGTGCTTTTCCACAGTCTGTGCCTAGGGATACTTGAAGAGGAAACAAACCATAGAGACAAAACTGAGAACTCCTTTATTTTGTCAAGTTTCAAAGAGCTACTACAAACCATGTTGTATTTAGAGTTCCAAATTAATCTATCTATATAGGAGAGAACAGAGGGAACCCTAAAAACATAAACTGCTATTGTAAACGAACTTTTCAACCTAGAAGAACACAATTTGGTGAGCCACGTGGGATATGTGTTCTTGTCATTACCACCACATATCATCAAGATTGGGTGAAAAAATATTTGCTGGTATTTCGGAAACTCGTTATTTCTTAGAAGCTTGGCAACCCCTCTCAATGAAAGTGCTTTTCCACAGCCTGTGCCTAGGGCTCCTTGAAGAGGAAACAAACCATAGAGACAAAACTGAGAACTCCTTAATTTTGTCAAGTTTCAAAGAGCTACTACAAACCATGTCGGATTAAGAGTTCCAAATTCATCTATCTATATAAGAGAGAACAGAGTGAAACCTACATATAAAAACTGCTACTGTAGACGAACGCTTCAACCTAGAAGAACACAATTTGGTGAGCCAAGTGGGATTTGTGTACTGATCATTACCACCACGTATCATCAATATTGGGTGAAAAAATATGTGCTGGTTTTTCGGAAACTCGTTATTTCTTAGAAGCTTGCCAACACCTCTCAATGAAATTGCTTTTCCACAGTCTGTGCCTAGGGGTACTTGAAGAGGAAACAAAACATAGAGAAAAAACTGAGAGCAGAATTATTTTGTCACGTTTCAAAGAACTACTACAAACCATGTTGGATTTAGATTTCCAAATTCATCTATCTACATAGGAGAGAAAAGAGGGAAACCTAAATATAAAAACTGCTACTGTAGACGAACGCTTCAACCCAGAAGAACAAAATTTGTGGAGCCAAGTGGGATTTGTGTACTGATCAATACCACCAAGTATCATCAAGATTGGGTGAAAAAATATTTGCTGGTATTTCGGAAACTCGTTATTTCTTAGAAGCTTGGCAACCCCTCTCAATGAAAGTGCTTTTCTACAGTCTGTGCCTAGGGCTACTTGAAGAGGAAACAAACCATAGACAAAACTGATAACTTCGTTATTTTGTCAAGTTTCAAAGAGCTACTACAATCCATGTTGGATTTAGAGTTCCAAATTCATCTATCTATAGAGGAGAGAACAGAGGGAACCCTAAAAATATAAATAGCAACTGTAAAAGAACGCTTCAAACTAGAAGAACAAAATTTGGTGAGCCACGTGAGATTTGTGTACTTGTCATTACCACCATGTATCATCAAAATTGGGTGAAAAAATATTTGCTGGTATTTTGGAAACTCGTAATTTCTTGGAAGCTTGGCAAACGCTTTCAATGAAATTGCTTTTCCAGAGTCTCTGCTTAGGACTCCATGAAGAGGAAACAAACCATAAAGACAAAACTGAGAACTCCTCTTTTGTCAAGTTTCTAAGAGCTACTACAAACCATGTTGGATTTGGACTTCCAAAATCATCTATCTATATAGGAGAGAACAGAGGGAAACCTGCATATAAAAACTGCTACTGTAGATGAACGCTTCAACCTAGAAGAACAAAATTTGATCAGCCAAGTGGGATTTGTGTACTGATCATTACCACCAAGTGTCATCAAGATTGGGTGAAAAAATATTTGCTGGTATTTCAGAAACTCGTTATTTGTTAGAAGCTTGGCAGCCCCTCTCAATGAAAGTGCTTTTCCACAGTTTGTGCCTAGGGCTGCTTGAAGAGGAAACAAACCATAAAGGTAAAACTGAGAACTCCTTTATTTTGTCAAGTTTCAAAGAGCTACTACAAACCATGTTGGATTTAGACTTCCAAATTTATCTATCTATATAGGAGGGAACAGTGTGAAACCTAAAAATAAAAACTGCTACTTGAAACGAACGCTTCAACCTAGAAGAACAGAATTTGGTGAGCCAAGTGGGATTTGTGTACTTGTCATTACCACCACGTATCATCAAGATTGGGTGAAAAAATATTTGCTGGTATTTGGGAAACTCGTAATTTCTTGGAAGCTTGGCAACTCCTTTCAATGAAAGTGCTTTTCCACAGTCTCTGCTTAGGGCTACTTGAAGAGGAAACAAATCATAGAGACAAAACTGAGAACTACTTTTTTTTGTAAAGTTTCAAAGAGCTAGTACAACCATGTTGGATTTAGAGTTCCAAATTCAGCTATCTATATAGGAGAGAACTGAGGGAAACCTAAAAATATAAGCTGCTACTGTAAAAGAACGCTTCAAACTAGAAGAACAAAATTTGGTGAGCCAAGTGGGATTTGTGTACCCATCATTACCACCAAGTATCATCAAGATTGGGTGAAAAAATATTTGCTGGTGTTTCAGAAACTCGTTATTTCTTCGAAGCTTGGCAACCCGTTTCAATGAAAGTGCTTTTCCACAGTCTCTGCTTAGGGCTACTTGAAGAGGAAACAAACCATAGAGACAAAACTGAGAACTCCTTTATTTTGTCAAGTTTCAAAGCGCTACTACAAAAAATGTTGGATTTAGAGTTCCAAATTCATCTATCTATATACGAGAGAACAGAGGGAAAACTACATGTAAAAACTGCTACTGTAGACGAACGCTTCAACCGAGAAGAATACAAATTGGTGAGCCAAGTAGGATTTATGTACTTGTCATTACCACCACGTATCATCAAGATTGGGTAAAAAAGTATTTGCTGGTATTTCGGAAACTCGTAATTTCTTGGAAGCTTGGCAACTCCTTTCAATGAAAGTGCTTTTCCACAGTCTCTGCTTAGGGCTACTTGAAGAGGAAAAAAATCATAGAGACAAAACTGAGAACTACTTTTTTTTGTCAAGTTTCAAAGAGCCTGTACAAACCATGTTGGATTTAGAGTTCCAAATTCATCTATCTATATAGGAGAGAACAGAGGGAAACCTAAACATATAAAATGCTACTGTATTCAAACGCTTCAACCTAGAAGAACAAAATTTGGTGAGTCAAGTGGGATTTGTGTACCGATCATTACCACTAAGTATCATCAAGATTGGGTGAAAAAATATTTGCTGGTGTTTCGGAAACTCGTTATTTCTTAGAAGCTTGGCGACCCCTCTCAGTGAAAGTGCTTTTCCACAGTCTGTGCCTAGGGCTACCTGAAGAGGAAACGAACCAAAGAGACAAAACTGAGAACTCCTTTATTTTGTCAAGTTGCAAAGAGCTACTACAAACCATGTTGGATTTAGAATTCCAAATTCATCTATCTATATAGGAGAGAACAGAGGGAAACCTAAAAATATAAACTGCTACTGTAAAGGAACGCTTCAACTTAGAAGAACAAAATTTGGTGAGCCAAGTGCGAATGGTGTACTGATCATTACTACCAAGTATCATCAAGATTGGGTTAAAAAATATTTGCTGGTGTTTCGGAAACTCGTTATTTCTTGGAAGCTTGGCAACCCCTTTCAATGAAAGTTCATTTCCACAGTCTGTGCCTAGGGCTACTTGAAGAGGAAACAAACCATAGAGACAAAACTGAGAACTCATTTATTTTGTCAAGTTTCTAAGAGCTACTACAAACCATGTTGGATTTAGAGTTCCAAATTCATCTATCTATATACGAGAGAACAGAGGGAAAACTACATGTAAAAACTGGTTCTGTAGACGAACGCTTCAACCGAGAAGAATACAATTTGGTGAGCCAAGTAGGATTTATGTACTTGTCATTACCACCACGTATCATCAAGATTGAGTAAAAAAGTATTTGCTGGTATTTCGGAAACTCGTAATTTCTTGGAAGCTTGGCAACTCCTTTCAATGAAAGTGCTTTTCCACAGTCTCTGCTTAGGGCTACTTGAAGAGGAAACAAATCATAGAGACAAAACTGAGAACTAATTTTTTGTGTCAAGTTTCAAAGAGCCTGTACAAACCATGTTGGATTTAGAGTTCCAAATTCATCTATCTATATAGCAGAGAACAGAGGGAAACCTAAACATATAAACTGCTACTGTATTCGAATGCTTCAACCTAGAAGAAAAAATTTGGTGAGTCAAGTGGGATTTGTGTACCGATCATTACCACTAAGTATCATCAAGATTGGGTGAAAAAATATTTGCTGGTGTTTCGGAAACTCGTTATTTCTAGAAGCTTGGCTACCCCTCTCAGTGAAAGTGCTTTTCCACAGTCTGTGCCTAGGGCTACCTGAAGAGGAAACGAACCAAAGAGACAAAACTGAGAACTCCTTTATTTTGTCAAGTTGCAAAGAGCTACGACAAACCATGTTGGATTTAGAATTCCAAATTCATCTATCTACATAGGAGAGAACAGAGGGAAACCTAAATATATAAACTGCTACTGTAAACGAACGCTTCAACCTAGAAGAACAAAATTTGGTGAGGCAAGTGGGATTTGTGTACCTGTCATTACCGCCACGTATCTTCCAGATTGGGTGAAAAAATATTTGCTGGTATTTCGGAAACTCGTTATTTCTTAGAAGCTTGGCAACACCTCTAATGAAAGTGCTTTGCACAGTCTGTGCCTATGGCTACTTGAAAAGAAAACAAACCATAGAGACAAAACTGAGAACTCCTTTAATTTTTCAAGTTTCAAAGAGCTACTACAAACCATGTTGGATTTAGAGTTCCAAATTCATCTATCTATATAGGAGAGAACAGCGTGAAACCTAAAAATAAAAACTGCTACTGTAAACGAATGATTCAACCTAGAAGAACTAAATTTGGTGAGCCACGTGAGATTTGTGTACTTGTCATTACCACCATGTATCATCAAATTTGGGTGGAAAAATATTTGCTGGTATTTCGGAAACTCGTAATTTCTTGGAAGCTTGGCAACCCCTTTCAATGAAATTGCTTTTCCAGAGTCTCTGCTTAGGACTACATGAAGAGGAAACAAACCATAGAGACAAAACTGAGAACTCCTTTTTTGTCAAGTTTCTAAGAGCTACTACAAACCATTTTGGATTTAGACTTCCAAAATCATCTATCTATATAGGAGAGAACAGAGGGAAACCTACATATAAAAACTGCTACTGTAGACGAACGCTTCAACCTAGAAGAACAAAATTTGATGAGCCAAGTGGGATTTGTTTACTTGTCATTACCACCACGTATCATCAAGATTGGGGGAAAAAATATTTGCTGGTATTTCGGAAACTCGTTATTTCTTAGAAGCTTGGCAACCCCTCTCAATGAAAGTGCTTTTCCACAGTCTCTGCCTAGGCCTCTTGAAGAGGAAACACACCATAGAGAAAAAACGGAGACCTCCTTTGTTTTGTCAAGATTCAAAGAGCTACTAAAAACCATGTTGGATTTAGAGGTTCAAATGCATATATCTATATAGGAGAGAACAGAGGGAACCCTAAAAATGTAAACTGCTACTGTAAACGAATGCTTCAACCTAGAAGGACAAAAGTTGGTGAGCCAAGTGGGATTTGTGTCCCGATCATTACCACCAATTATCATCAAGATTGGGTGGAAAAACTATTTGCTGGTATATCGGAAACTCTTTATTTCTTAGAAGCTTGGCAACACCTCTAATGAAAGTGCTTTTCCACAGTCTGTGCCTAGGGCTACTTGAAGAGGAAACAAACCATAGAGACAAAACTGAGAACTCCTTTATTTTGTCAAGTTTCAAAGAGCTACTACAAACCATGTTGGATTCAGAGTTCCAAATTCATCTATCTGTATAGGAGAGAACAGAGTGAAACCTAAATATAAAAACTGCTACTCTAGACGAACGCTTCAACCTAGAGGAATAAAATTTGGTGAGTCAAGTTTGATTTGTGTACTGATCATTACCACCAAGTATCATCAAGATTTGGTGAAAAAATATTTGCTGGTGTTTCCGAAACTCCTTATTTCTTAGAAGCTTGGCAACCCCTCTCAATGTAAGTGCTTTCCAAAGTCTGTGCCTAGGGCTACTTGAAGAGGAAACAAACCACAGAGACAAAACTGAGAACTACTTTATTTTGTCAAGTTTCAAGAAGCTACTACAAACCCTGTAGGATTTAGAGTTCAAAATTTATCTATCTATATAGGAGAGAACCGAGGGAAACCTAAATATAAAAACTGCTACTGTAGACGAACGCTTCAACCTAGAAGAACAAAATTTGGTGAGCCAAGTGGGAATTTTGTACTGATCATTACCACCAAGTATCATCAAGATTGGGTGAAAAAATATTTGCTGGTATTTCAGAAACTCGTTATTTCTTAGAAGCTTGGCAACCCCTCTCAATGAAAGTGCTTTTCCACAGTCTGTGCCTAGGGATACTTGAAGAGGAAACAAACCATAGAGACAAAACTGAGAACTCCTTTATTTTGTCAAGTTTCAAAGAGCTACTACAAACCATGTTGTATTTAGAGTTCCAAATTAATCTATCTATATAGGAGAGAACAGAGGGAACCCTAAAAACATAAACTGCTATTGTAAACGAACTTTTCAACCTAGAAGAACACAATTTGGTGAGCCACGTGGGATATGTGTTCTTGTCATTACCACCACATATCATCAAGATTGGGTGAAAAAATATTTGCTGGTATTTCGGAAACTCGTTATTTCTTAGAAGCTTGGCAACCCCTCTCAATGAAAGTGCTTTTCCACAGCCTGTGCCTAGGGCTCCTTGAAGAGGAAACAAACCATAGAGACAAAACTGAGAACTCCTTAATTTTGTCAAGTTTCAAAGAGCTACTACAAACCATGTCGGATTAAGAGTTCCAAATTCATCTATCTATATAAGAGAGAACAGAGTGAAACCTACATATAAAAACTGCTACTGTAGACGAACGCTTCAACCTAGAAGAACACAATTTGGTGAGCCAAGTGGGATTTGTGTACTGATCATTACCACCACGTATCATCAATATTGGGTGAAAAAATATGTGCTGGTTTTTCGGAAACTCGTTATTTCTTAGAAGCTTGCCAACACCTCTCAATGAAATTGCTTTTCCACAGTCTGTGCCTAGGGGTACTTGAAGAGGAAACAAAACATAGAGAAAAAACTGAGAGCAGAATTATTTTGTCACGTTTCAAAGAACTACTACAAACCATGTTGGATTTAGATTTCCAAATTCATCTATCTACATAGGAGAGAAAAGAGGGAAACCTAAATATAAAAACTGCTACTGTAGACGAACGCTTCAACCCAGAAGAACAAAATTTGTGGAGCCAAGTGGGATTTGTGTACTGATCAATACCACCAAGTATCATCAAGATTGGGTGAAAAAATATTTGCTGGTATTTCGGAAACTCGTTATTTCTTAGAAGCTTGGCAACCCCTCTCAATGAAAGTGCTTTTCTACAGTCTGTGCCTAGGGCTACTTGAAGAGGAAACAAACCATAGACAAAACTGATAACTTCGTTATTTTGTCAAGTTTCAAAGAGCTACTACAATCCATGTTGGATTTAGAGTTCCAAATTCATCTATCTATAGAGGAGAGAACAGAGGGAACCCTAAAAATATAAATAGCAACTGTAAAAGAACGCTTCAAACTAGAAGAACAAAATTTGGTGAGCCACGTGAGATTTGTGTACTTGTCATTACCACCATGTATCATCAAAATTGGGTGAAAAAATATTTGCTGGTATTTTGGAAACTCGTAATTTCTTGGAAGCTTGGCAAACGCTTTCAATGAAATTGCTTTTCCAGAGTCTCTGCTTAGGACTCCATGAAGAGGAAACAAACCATAAAGACAAAACTGAGAACTCCTCTTTTGTCAAGTTTCTAAGAGCTACTACAAACCATGTTGGATTTGGACTTCCAAAATCATCTATCTATATAGGAGAGAACAGAGGGAAACCTGCATATAAAAACTGCTACTGTAGATGAACGCTTCAACCTAGAAGAACAAAATTTGATCAGCCAAGTGGGATTTGTGTACTGATCATTACCACCAAGTGTCATCAAGATTGGGTGAAAAAATATTTGCTGGTATTTCAGAAACTCGTTATTTGTTAGAAGCTTGGCAGCCCCTCTCAATGAAAGTGCTTTTCCACAGTTTGTGCCTAGGGCTGCTTGAAGAGGAAACAAACCATAAAGGTAAAACTGAGAACTCCTTTATTTTGTCAAGTTTCAAAGAGCTACTACAAACCATGTTGGATTTAGACTTCCAAATTTATCTATCTATATAGGAGGGAACAGTGTGAAACCTAAAAATAAAAACTGCTACTTGAAACGAACGCTTCAACCTAGAAGAACAGAATTTGGTGAGCCAAGTGGGATTTGTGTACTTGTCATTACCACCACGTATCATCAAGATTGGGTGAAAAAATATTTGCTGGTATTTGGGAAACTCGTAATTTCTTGGAAGCTTGGCAACTCCTTTCAATGAAAGTGCTTTTCCACAGTCTCTGCTTAGGGCTACTTGAAGAGGAAACAAATCATAGAGACAAAACTGAGAACTACTTTTTTTTGTAAAGTTTCAAAGAGCTAGTACAACCATGTTGGATTTAGAGTTCCAAATTCAGCTATCTATATAGGAGAGAACTGAGGGAAACCTAAAAATATAAGCTGCTACTGTAAAAGAACGCTTCAAACTAGAAGAACAAAATTTGGTGAGCCAAGTGGGATTTGTGTACCCATCATTACCACCAAGTATCATCAAGATTGGGTGAAAAAATATTTGCTGGTGTTTCAGAAACTCGTTATTTCTTCGAAGCTTGGCAACCCGTTTCAATGAAAGTGCTTTTCCACAGTCTCTGCTTAGGGCTACTTGAAGAGGAAACAAACCATAGAGACAAAACTGAGAACTCCTTTATTTTGTCAAGTTTCAAAGCGCTACTACAAAAAATGTTGGATTTAGAGTTCCAAATTCATCTATCTATATACGAGAGAACAGAGGGAAAACTACATGTAAAAACTGCTACTGTAGACGAACGCTTCAACCGAGAAGAATACAAATTGGTGAGCCAAGTAGGATTTATGTACTTGTCATTACCACCACGTATCATCAAGATTGGGTAAAAAAGTATTTGCTGGTATTTCGGAAACTCGTAATTTCTTGGAAGCTTGGCAACTCCTTTCAATGAAAGTGCTTTTCCACAGTCTCTGCCTTAGGGCTACTTGAAGAGGAAAAAAATCATAGAGACAAAACTGAGAACTACTTTTTTTTGTCAAGTTTCAAAGAGCCTGTACAAACCATGTTGGATTAGAGTTCCAAATCATCTATCTATATAGGAGAGAACAGAGGGAAACCTAAACATATAAAATGCTACTGTATTCAAACGCTTCAACCTAGAAGAACAAAATTTGGTGAGTCAAGTGGGATTTGTGTACCGATCATTACCACTAAGTATCATCAAGATTGGGTGAAAAAAATATTTGCTGGTGTTTCGGAAACTCGTTATTTCTTAGAAGCTTGGCGACCCCTCTCAGTGAAAGTGCTTTTCCACAGTCTGTGCCTAGGGCTACCTGAAGAGGAAACGAACCAAAGAGACAAAACTGAGAACTCCTTTATTTTGTCAAGTTGCAAAGAGCTACTACAAACCATGTTGGATTTAGAATTCCAAATTCATCTATCTATATAGGAGAGAACAGAGGGAAACCTAAAAATATAAACTGCTACTGTAAAGGAACGCTTCAACTTAGAAGAACAAAATTTGGTGAGCCAAGTGCGAATGGTGTACTGATCATTACTACCAAGTATCATCAAGATTGGGTTAAAAAATATTTGCTGGTGTTTCGGAAACTCGTTATTTCTTGGAAGCTTGGCAACCCCTTTCATGAAAGTTCATTTCCACAGTCTGTGCCTAGGGCTACTTGAAGAGGAAACAAACCATAGAGACAAAACTGAGAACTCATTTATTTTGTCAAGTTTCTAAGAGCTACTACAAACCATGTTGGATTTAGAGTTCCAAATTCATCTATCTATATACGAGAGAACAGAGGGAAAACTACATGTAAAAACTGGTTCTGTAGACGAACGCTTCAACCGAGAAGAATACAATTTGGTGGAGCCAAGTAGGATTTATGTACTTGTCATTACCACCACGTATCATCAAGATTGAGTAAAAAAAGTATTTGCTGGTATTTCGGAAACTCGTAATTTCTTGGAAGCTTGGCAACTCCTTTCAATGAAAGTGCTTTTCCACAGTCTCTGCTTAGGGCTACTTGAAGAGGAAACAAATCATAGAGACAAAACTGAGAACTAATTTTTTGTGTCAAGTTTCAAAGAGCCTGTACAAACCATGTTGGATTTAGAGTTCCAAATTCATCTATCTATATAGCAGAGAACAGAGGGAAACCTAAACATATAAACTGCTACTGTATTCGAATGCTTCAACCTAGAAGAAAAAATTTGGTGAGTCAAGTGGGATTTGTGTACCGATCATTACCACTAAGTATCATCAAGATTGGGTGAAAAAATATATGCTGGTGTTTCGGGAAACTCGTATTTCTAGAAGCTTGGCTACCCCTCTCAGTGAAAGTGCTTTTCCACAGTCTGTGCCTAGGGCTACCTGAAGAGGAAACGAACCAAAGAGACAAAACTGAGAACTCCTTTATTTTGTCAAGTTGCAAAGAGCTACGACAAACCATGTTGGATTTAGAATTCCAAATTCATCTATCTACATAGGAGAGAACAGAGGAAACCTAAATATATAAAACTGCTACTGTAAACGAACGCTTCAACCTAGAAGAACAAAATTTGGTGAGGCAAGTGGGATTTGTGTACCTGTCATTACCGCCACGTATCTTCCAGATTGGGTGAAAAAATATTTGCTGGTATTTCGGAAACTCGTTATTTCTTAGAAGCTTGGCAACACCTCTAATGAAAGTGCTTTGCACAGTCTGTGCCTATGGCTACTTGAAAAGAAAACAAACCATAGAGACAAAACTGAGAACTCCTTAATTTTTCAAGTTTCAAAGAGCTACTACAAACCATGTTGGATTTAGAGTTCCAAATTCATCTATCTATATAGGAGAGAACAGCGTGAAACCTAAAAATAAAAACTGCTACTGTAAACGAATGATTCAACCTAGAAGAACTAAATTTGGTGAGCCACGTGAGATTTGTGTACTTGTCATTACCACCATGTATCATCAAATTTGGGTGGAAAAATATTTGCTGGTATTTCGGAAACTCGTAATTTCTTGGAAGCTTGGCAACCCTTTCAATGAAATTGCTTTCCAGAGTCTCTGCTTAGGACTACATGAAGAGGAAACAAACCATAGAGACAAAACTGAGAACTCCTTTTTTGTCAAGTTTCTAAGAGCTACTACAAACCATTTTGGATTTAGACTTCCAAAATCATCTATCTATATAGGAGAGAACAGAGGGAAACCTACATATAAAAACTGCTACTGTAGACGAACGCTTCAACCTAGAAGAACAAAATTTGATGAGCCCAAGTGGGATTTGTTTACTTGTCATTACCACCACGTATCATCAAGATTGGGGAAAAAATATTTGCTGGTATTTCGGAAACTCGTTATTTCTTAGAAGCTTGGCAACCCCTCTCAATGAAGTGCTTTTCCACAGTCTCTGCCTAGGCCTCTTGAAGAGGAAACACACCATAGAGAAAAAACGGAGACCTCCTTTGTTTTGTCAAGATTCAAAGAGCTACTAAAAACCATGTTGGATTTAGAGGTTCAAATGCATATATCTATATAGGAGAGAACAGAGGGAAACCCTAAAAATGTAAACTGCTACTGTAAACGAATGCTTCAACCTAGAAGGACAAAAGTTGGTGAGCCAAGTGGGATTTGTGTCCCGATCATTACCACCAATTATCATCAAGATTGGGTGGAAAAACTATTTGCTGGTATATCGGAAACTCTTTATTTTCTTAGAAGCTTGGCAACACCTCTAATGAAAGTGCTTTCCACAGTCTGTGCCTAGGGCTACTTGAAGAGGAAACAAACCATAGAGACAAAACTGAGAACTCCTTTATTTTGTCAAGTTTCAAAGAGCTACTACAAACCATGTTGGATTCAGAGTTCCAAATTCATCTATCTGTATAGGAGAGAACAGAGTGAAACCTAAATATAAAAACTGCTACTCTAGACGAACGCTTCAACCTAGAGGAATAAAATTTGGTGAGTCAAGTTTGATTTGTGTACTGATCCATTACCACCAAGTATCATCAAGATTTGGTGAAAAATATTTGCTGGTGTTTCCGAAACTCCTTATTTCTTAGAAGCTTGGCAACCCCTCTCAATGTAAGTGCTTTCCAAAGTCTGTGCCTAGGGCTACTTGAAGAGGAAACAAACCACAGAGACAAAACTGAGAACTACTTTATTTTGTCAAGTTTCAAGAAGCTACTACAAACCCTGTAGGATTTAGAGTTCAAAATTTATCTATCTATATAGGAGAGAACCGAGGGAAACCTAAATATAAAAACTGCTACTGTAGACGAACGCTTCAACCTAGAAGAACAAAATTTGGTGAGCCAAGTGGGAATTTTGTACTGATCATTACCACCAAGTATCATCAAGATTGGGTGAAAAAATATTTGCTGGTATTTCAGAACTCGTTATTTCTTAGAAGCTTGGCAACCCCTCTCAATGAAAGTGCTTTTCCACAGTCTGTGCCTAGGGATACTTGAAGAGGAAACAAACCATAGAGACAAAACTGAGAACTCCTTTATTTTGTCAAGTTTCAAAGAGCTACTACAAACATGTTGTATTTAGAGTTCCAAATTAATCTATCTATATAGGAGAGAACAGAGGGAACCCTAAAAACATAAACTGCTATTGTAAACGAACTTTTCAACCTAGAAGAACACAATTTGGTGAGCCACGTGGGATATGTGTTCTTGTCATTACCACCACATATCATCAAGATTGGGTGAAAAAATATTTGCTGGTATTTCGGAAACTCGTTATTTCTTAGAAGCTTGGCAACCCTCTCAATGAAAGTGCTTTTCCACAGCCTGTGCCTAGGGCTCCTTGAAGAGGAAACAAACCATAGAGACAAAACTGAGAACTCCTTAATTTTGTCAAGTTTCAAAGAGCTACTACAAACCATGTCGGATTAAGAGTTCCAAAATTCATCTATCTATATAAGAGAGAACAGAGTGAAACCTACATATAAAAACTGCTACTGTAGACGAACGCTTCAACCTAGAAGAACACAATTTGGTGAGCCAAGTGGGATTTGTGTACTGATCATTACCACCACGTATCATCAATATTGGGTGAAAAAATATGTGCTGGTTTTTCGGAAACTCGTTATTTCTTAGAAGCTTGCCAACACCTCTCAATGAAATTGCTTTTCCACAGTCTGTGCCTAGGGGTACTTGAAGAGGAAACAAAACATAGAGAAAAAACTGAGAGCAGAATTATTTTGTCACGTTTCAAAGAACTACTACAAACCATGTTGGATTTAGATTTCCAAATTCATCTATCTACATAGGAGAGAAAAGAGGGAAACCTAAATATAAAAACTGCTACTGTAGACGAACGCTTTCAACCCAGAAGAACAAAATTTGTGGAGCCAAGTGGGATTTGTGTACTGATCAATACCACCAAGTATCATCAAGATTGGGTGAAAAAATATTTGCTGGTATTTCGGAAACTCGTTATTTCTTAGAAGCTTGGCAACCCCTCTCAATGAAAGTGCTTTCTACAGTCTGTGCCTAGGGCTACTTGAAGAGGAAACAAACCATAGACAAACTGATAAATTCGTTATTTTGTCAAGTTTCAAAGAGCTACTACAATCCATGTTGGATTTAGAGTTCCAAATTCATCTATCTATAGAGGAGAGAACAGAGGGAACCCTAAAAATATAAATAGCAACTGTAAAAGAACGCTTCAAACTAGAAGAACAAAATTTGGTGAGCACGTGAGATTTGTGTACTTGTCATTACCACCATGTATCATCAAAATTGGGTGAAAAATATTTGCTGGTATTTTGGAAACTCGTAATTTCTTGGAAGCTTGGCAAACGCTTTCAATGAAATTGCTTTTCCAGAGTCTCTGCTTAGGACTCCATGAAGAGGAAACAAACCATAAAGACAAAACTGAGAACTCCTCTTTTGTCAAGTTTCTAAGAGCTACTACAAACCATGTTGGATTTGGACTTCCAAAATCATCTATCTATATAGGAGAGAACAGAGGGAAACCTGCATATAAAACTGCTACTGTAGATGAACGCTTCAACCTAGAAGAACAAAATTTGATCAGCCAAGTGGGATTTGTGTACTGATCATTACCACCAAGTGTCATCAAGATTGGGTGAAAAAATATTTGCTGGTATTTCAGAAACTCGTTATTTGTTAGAAGCTTGGCAGCCCCTCTCAATGAAAGTGCTTTTCCACAGTTTGTGCCTAGGGCTGCTTGAAGAGGAAACAAACCATAAAGGTAAAACTGAGAACTCCTTTATTTTGTCAAGTTTCAAAGAGCTACTACAAACCATGTTGGATTTAGACTTCCAAATTTATCTACCTATATAGGAGGGAACAGTGTGAAACCTAAAAATAAAAACTGCTACTTGAAACGAACGCTTCAACCTAGAAGAACAGAATTTGGTGAGCCAAGTGGGATTTGTGTACTTGTCATTACCACCACGTATCATCAAGATTGGGTGAAAAAATATTTGCTGGTATTTGGGAAACTCGTAATTTCTTGGAAGCTTGGCAACTCCTTTCATGAAAGTGCTTTTCCACAGTCTCTGCTTAGGGCTACTTGAAGAGGAAACAAATCATAGAGACAAAACTGAGAACTACTTTTTTTTGTAAAGTTTCAAAGAGCTAGTACAACCATGTTGGATTTAGAGTTCCAAATTCAGCTATCTATATAGGAGAGAACTGAGGGAAACCTAAAAATATAAGCTGCTACTGTAAAAGAACGCTTCAAACTAGAAGAACAAAATTTGGTGAGCCAAGTGGGATTTGTGTACCCATCATTACCACCAAGTATCATCAAGATTGGGTGAAAAAATATTTGCTGGTGTTTCAGAAACTCGTTATTTCTTCGAAGCTTGGCCAACCCGTTTCAATGAAAGTGCTTTTCCACAGTCTCTGCTTAGGGCTACTTGAAGAGGAAACAAACCATAGAGACAAAACTGAGAACTCCTTTATTTTGTCAAGTTTCAAAGCGCTACTACAAAAAATGTTGGATTTAGAGTTCCAAATTCATCTATCTATATACGAGAGAACAGAGGGAAAACTACATGTAAAAACTGCTACTGTAGACGAACGCTTCAACCGAGAAGAATACAAATTGGTGAGCCAAGTAGGATTTATGTACTTGTCATTACCACCACGTATCATCAAGATTGGGTAAAAAAGTATTTGCTGGTATTTCGGAAACTCGTAATTTCTTGGAAGCTTGGCAACTCCTTTCAATGAAAGTGCTTTTCCACAGTCTCTGCTTAGGGCTACTTGAAGAGGAAAAAAATCATAGAGACAAAACTGAGAACTACTTTTTTTTGTCAAGTTTCAAAGAGCCTGTACAAACCATGTTGGATTTAGAGTTCCAAATTCATCTATCTATATAGGAGAGAACAGAGGGAAACCTAAACATATAAAATGCTACTGTATTCAAACGCTTCAACCTAGAAGAACAAAATTTGGTGAGTCAAGTGGGATTTGTGTACCGATCATTACCACTAAGTATCATCAAGATTGGGTGAAAAAAATATTTGCTGGTGTTTCGGAAACTCGTTATTTCTTAGAAGCTTGGCGACCCCTCTCAGTGAAAGTGCTTTTCCACAGTCTGTGCCTAGGGCTACCTGAAGAGGAAACGAACCAAAGAGACAAAACTGAGAACTCCTTTATTTTGTCAAGTTGCAAAGAGCTACTACAAACCATGTTGGATTTAGAATTCCAAATTCATCTATCTATATAGGAGAGAACAGAGGGAAACCTAAAAATATAAACTGCTACTGTAAAGGAACGCTTCAACTTAGAAGAACAAAAATTGGTGAGCAAGTGCGAATGGTGTACTGATCATTACTACCAAGTATCATCAAGATTGGGTTAAAAAATATTTGCTGGTGTTTCGGAAACTCGTTATTTCTTGGAAGCTTGGCAACCCCTTTCAATGAAAGTTCATTTCCACAGTCTGTGCTTAGGGCTACTTGAAGAGGAAACAAACCATAGAGACAAAACTGAGAACTCATTTATTTTGTCAAGTTTCTAAGAGCTACTACAAACCATGTTGGATTTAGAGTTCCAAATTCATCTATCTATATACGAGAGAACAGAGGGAAAACTACATGTAAAAACTGGTTCTGTAGACGAACGCTTCAACCGAGAAGAATACAATTTGGTGAGCCAAGTAGGATTTATGTACTTGTCATTACCACCACGTATCATCAAGATTGAGTAAAAAAGTATTTGCTGGTATTTCGGAAACTCGTAATTTCTTGGAAGCTTGGCAACTCCTTTCAATGAAAGTGCTTTTCCACAGTCTCTGCTTAGGGCTACTTGAAGAGGAAACAAATCATAGAGACAAAACTGAGAACTAATTTTTTGTGTCAAGTTTCAAAGAGCCTGTACAAACCATGTTGGATTTAGAGTTCCAAATTCATCTATCTATATAGCAGAGAACAGAGGGAAACCTAAACATATAAACTGCTACTGTATTCGAATGCTTCAACCTAGAAGAAAAAATTTGGTGAGTCAAGTGGGATTTGTGTACCGATCATTACCACTAAGTATCATCAAGATTGGGTGAAAAAATATTTGCTGGTGTTTCGGAAACTCGTTATTTCTAGAAGCTTGGCTACCCCTCTCAGTGAAAGTGCTTTTCCACAGTCTGTGCCTAGGGCTACCTGAAGAGGAAACGAACCAAAGAGACAAAACTGAGAACTCCTTTATTTTGTCAAGTTGCAAAGAGCTACGACAAACCATGTTGGATTTAGAATTCCAAATTCATCTATCTACATAGGAGAGAACAGAGGGAAACCTAAATATATAAACTGCTACTGTAAACGAACGCTTCAACCTAGAAGAACAAAATTTGGTGAGGCAAGTGGGATTTGTGTACCTGTCATTACCGCCACGTATCTTCCAGATTGGGTGAAAAATATTTGCTGGTATTTCGGAAACTCGTTATTTCTTAGAAGCTTGGCAACACCTCTAATGAAAGTGCTTTGCACAGTCTGTGCCTATGGCTACTTGAAAAGAAACAAACCATAGAGACAAAACTGAGAACTCCTTTAATTTTTCAAGTTTCAAAGAGCTACTACAAACCATGTTGGATTTAGAGTTCCAAATTCATCTATCTATATAGGAGAGAACAGCGTGAAACCTAAAAATAAAAACTGCTACTGTAAACGAATGATTCAACCTAGAAGAACTAAATTTGGTGAGCCACGTGAGATTTGTGTACTTGTCATTACCACATGTATCATCAAATTTGGGTGGAAAAATATTTGCTGGTATTTCGGAAACTCGTAATTTCTTGGAAGCTTGGCAACCCCTTTCAATGAAATTGCTTTTCCAGAGTCTCTGCTTAGGGACTACATGAAGAGGAAACAAACCATAGAGACAAAACTGAGAACTCCCTTTTTTGTCAAGTTTCTAAGAGCTACTACAAACCATTTTGGATTTAGACT